>NW_027529533.1:5465727-5615056 GCF_008692635.1 Crocuta crocuta
AGAAGGACAAATATCATATGTTTGCACGTATAGGAGGATTAGGAGGAACTTGACAGAGGAACAAGGGGGAGAAGAAGGGGGGAAATGGTGGGGGAAAGGGAGAGAGGCAAACCATGAGAGACTCTTGAATGCTGACAAAAACTGAGGACTGATGGATGTGGGGGGGAGGGGGGATGGGCATGGAGGAGGACACTTGTGGGGATGAGCACTGAGTGTTATGTGGAAACTAATTTGACAATAAACTATTTGTAAAGAAGAAAAAAAGAAATCTTGGTTCATATTTCTCTCTCACTTCATAATTTCTATCTCCTTAGATTTTTATTCTTTAATTAAAGATCTGTATGCATTTGAATGAGGATTTGTATTTCATAGCGTAAAATATTGTGTCATGCCTTTGTTGCCCTTCTCTTGTTCTCATTTTCTGCCATTTGGATTCTCCTCTGGAACTTCAAATTTTCTCTCAAGTAATCAGAGCACCTTCCATTTTCTTTTGTAAAACTATTTCAAGCCAATAAACGGTCCCTGAAGACTCAGTTTCTATAACAAGGACTAAACCTACTTACCAAACACAAATAGCTCTTTACCTCAGAGAATTTTTATATAAATGAAATGTAACCCTTCTAAGTGTTTATGCATCAGCAATGAGTTATTGTAATGTTCTTATTGTGCCAGCATCTACTATCCTTTCACATACAAGAGGTTAGAGTACACAGTTGTTTCTTTCACTTGGGGAAGTTTTTATGTCACACCCTCCTATTCATTTCCCTACATGTTATCCTGAGACGCACAAAAGCAAAGAGAAAGATATGCACATCACTTGCCAAAATCACATTGTCTTTTGCTGAGAGCAAAACTGCTATTTTGGCATTTCCTCTACCCACGAGAGAGCCCTGAATGATAATTAAAATCTAGTTTAATTAGATACATGTGGATAAAAGATCAGTGGGGAAAAAATTATTATTCTCTATAAACTTGAACATTCTGCTATAGCATTGTGGTATGATCACTCAGCTCTCCACCTTCCTCATGTGTTTCAGGCTGTGAAAGTGTATTTGGCCATGGCTTTTACTAAGGCTTTTCAATTACATTGAATGATGGTTCTGTTTTCCATGTCCACTTATGTACTAAATCAATTAATTAGTGTCTAAACATAATATTTATAGTACAGGGACATATATATTTTTTCAGTTACATATAGAAAAATAAATATATTTTATTTATATATTAAAATATATGACGTGTATTATAAAATAAATTATAAGTCCTCAGATTCCTTCACCTGTATTCTTTGCACTGGACTTGTGGTGCCCCACCTTATGAATTTTATAAGTACACATCTCAGAAAGGTCTTGTAGAATGGCATCATTTTGAAAACTTTGGCTTGGAAATCTAAGAATAAAATTCTGTTCTTTGAGTGTTCTCATTTTATGAAAAATATATGCCATCCTTATTTCTCTCAATTAGCAGCAAAATGATAAAACATTTTTTCTTTGGGAATAGAACTTGTTCATAAGCCCCTGGCTTTGCCTTAGTATTTGGGGATTGGTATGCTAGATTCACAAATAAGAACATGCAATACTCATGCATCCAGAATGTTTATATTTAGATTAAATATTCATAATAGGGTTGTGTCTCACAAGGTTTAATTTGAGGTTCCCAGGTTTACCAGTATCCTATTTTATGTTTCCACCACTTAATCATCACCTGAATTTTCCCTTTCTAACAACAATTAGTAGTTTCAAATCTCTTTTTATTATTCCATACAAAGTTATCTTCTCCAAAGAGGAAATGGTATTAATTGGTATCAATTACTCATCAAATATATACAGGACATTTTCAATTTTATTTTCAAAGGAGTATTTTCAGCTTTATTTTTCAAGATTTCCAAATTGTGTATAAAAATGTAAGGAAGATTTAAAAAAACATGCAAAAAACCTTCAACTCCTAATACATGTCTATAGTATTATAAAATGTCCTTTTGAGGGAGGTTTTTGCTCACAGGCTTTGGAAACTGTTCTAATTTATATTCTGGCTGTGTTATTTTTGTGTATGAATCTATGGGTTGTCTTGTGGTTACGCTTTTAAGGGGAAAAAATTCCTTTTGAAGGGAACATTTCATAATAGTGCTCAATATGTTGCTTTGAATAGGTTATAAACCCAAGAAATTGAACAAATAACAAAAGATGAGAAATTTGAATTTTTGAGAGGTGTCATGATAGTTATAAAAATTTGGACCCTAATTAGCAAAAGTTGCAAAAGATAAAACCTCAAGTAGACGAGTGGTTTATAAGGTATTTGGAAAAATCAGTTTCAAATCAGTTATTATCAGTTATTTACTAGACTACAGAGTAGGGCTTCCCTAATGGGAAGTGCCAACCAGTGCCAGCCCATGAGTTGTTTGATATAGGCCCATGACAGGACACGTAAAGATACTGAGTAACTTAGAAACTCTTAAGGTAATCTCTCCTCCCCATGACATAAGAATTTTGTGCTTACTTCATTATTGGTCAGGTAACAAATAGTTTGCGAATAGGAGCCAGTCAATGGAACAAACTTTGAATAGGACAGATATGCAGTATGTAAACATGTTCTCCTATCTCTACTATAAAACTTTTAGTGAAAGTCCAATTTGCTCACTAATTTGTTTTAGTAGGTTTGTGGCGGTAGCTTGGAATCTTGAGCTTACATCCAGGTTAGCTGAAAGTAAAATTTTTACCTAGATAAAAAGACAGAAGTAGTTGGGAATAAGATAAAATTCACATTGATTACATATGCATTGGGGCCAACTGTGTGCTTCATACTAGTGTTTGATCAGAATAGGTGTGTGAGGTGTCTACATGTAGCCTAACAAGTGTAAGAATTTAATCAATGTTACTAGTATTAATTCAAAAATAAGAAACAAAGATCAGTATTAATATAAACAAAGTAAATCAGATTAGGAAGTTATTCCCACAGAAAATTACTCCAAAATGTTGATGAAATAACATAGTCATTGTCTTAAAAGTTGTACTATATATTAACTTTTGATTTCTTTTAAAGAAAATGAAACAGATGTTAATTCTAACAACCTCTGGTGTATGGCGATTCAGTGCAGTAATTCTATATTATATCTCCTCCTTTCCAGAGTAATCTAAGTGATCTACCTGAAATAGTGACAAGTGGTATGGATTCTGTTACACAGAGTGATAAACAAAAAATTCCTTGAACCTGATGGATAATCTTGTCACATTCTTATTTAACAATTACTTAATTGGAAATAAGTCTAGGCAGTGAAATAATGTCTTTTGCATTGCTTTGCTTTGTTTTAAAGATCTGCACCATTCATCCTAAGGCATATCTGGGCTGTCTAGCTATGTATAAAAATAACTTAGGGAAATGGAAGGCTTTTTATGTGGATAATATTAGTAATTGAAACGCAAAAGGTAAAATTGCAATGGTTACCAATCTTCATGGATAAAGTGATCTGCAGCTAAGGATAAGAAAAGGTATTTGGCAGTACTCTGAAGTTTTTGAGGATATTAAAAATAAAAAAACATTTTTCACTTAAATTCTAAACATATAGCTCCTGTGGTCCCCCAAGTAATCTGAAACCCATATAAATCTCCCTGAGCCCTTTAAGAATAATAAAAAAAATGATAGTTGATACAGTAGACAGGATAATGAATACCCTTCCCCCAAAGATGTTATGTCCTAATTCTCAAAAATGAGACTATGTTACCTTACATGGCAAGAAAAAAAAAAGACTTTGAAGATGTGATGAAATTAAAGCTCTTGTTTGGAAAGATTCTGAATTATTTGGATGAGCTCAATGTAATCACAGAGGTCCTTAAAAGATAGGGGTAGGGGGCACCTGGGGGACTCAGTCGGTTGAGCTTCTGACTTCAGCTCAGTTCCCACAGTTCGTGAGTTCAAGCCCCGTGTTGGGCTCTGTGCTGACAGTTTAGAGCTGGAGCCTGCTTTGAGATCTATGTGTCCCTCTCTCTCTGCCCCTCCCCTGCTTATGCTCTGTCTCTCTCTCTCTCTCAAAAATAAACTTAAAAGGGACCAAAGCCGAGGAATGCACAAGGCCTCTGGAAGTTTGAAAAGGAAAGAAATGGATTCTCTTCCTAGAGCCTCCAAAAGGAATGTAGTTCAATAGACAACTTAGTATATTAGCCTGTAAGATCATTTTGGACTTCTCATCTCCAGAACTCAAGTATAATAAATTCGTATTGTTTTAAGCCACTATATGTATGGTAATTTGTTCCACAGCAAGAGGAAATGAATACATTAGTGATTTACAATAAAACTATGAAATGACTATTATTTTCCAAAGAAAGAAAAATAATTTTCTTCTAAGTTGTCAGCACCTACAGTAAATCTTTCTGAGTTGAATAAGTGATTATGACCAACTCTTTATATCCAAATCATTTGAACTATCTTCAAGACATTTATTTGTATTTACCATACTATGTATCAAAGTTTCCACATATGATCACATATAGGAACCTATCCAGGAATTCACCCAGGTAAAAGACAAAATCCTAAAGTCCCTAGTATAGCACATGAGTGCATAGTAGGTAATCAATAAATATTTGCTAATATTATCATTTTTATTATAGTATTGCTGGCTTAAATTATGTCATGTCTTATTTTCTCACAAAATCAAATTTCTTATCAAGAACTCATGCTTAGTTTTAAAAAGAAATCCTTAGATATACAATATGCTGAAAACTTCTTTGCCTGCAGTAACACTGCTTAAGAGAATATCCATCAATGAAGTCAAAATAACACAGAAACCAAATCATATCTAACTTAACATGATGTTATGATTATATTTAAAAAATATTTCCTTTTGAAATAACACTTTCAGCAAAAGTTGGCCTGGGAAACATGTTTAACAAACATCTTTTGGTCATCTGTAGGTGTAAATATGGTAAAATAGGTTCTATTCATCAATATTCAGTGCTTTCCCTGAAGGATGATTATGATCACTATCTCTTGAAATAGATGTTTTGGTTAACAAAATGTGAACAGAAGTGAGGTGGTCAATTTCCAGCCAAATCTTTAATAACAAGTGCACGTATCACTGTACTCATTCGGCTGTCCCCCAAGGACTGGTGATACCCAGACAGTGGCTGCCCAGATAGGCCTCATCCCTGCATACAGACATTATGAAACGAAGTCTCCAGCTGAACCACATAAAATGAAAAAGGAGCAAGAAGCAAACCTTTGTTGTGGCAAGTCTCTGAAGTCTGGGAGGTGTTTGTTGTAAACCATTGTGATTTGGGGTCTCTAAAATAATCTAGTCCAGCAGTTTTCCAAGTGAGAACTGAGGGGTCCCCAAACCCATTTGAGTGTTCCATGTAATCCTACCTTTCTTACTCCAAATCTGTGTGCTTTGGATTTTCTTTACATTCATCAACCAAAACAAAATATTGCAGAAGAGTAAAAGCAGCACAAGTGAGGATTCTAGTTGTGTTAGTAAGCCAGACACGAGAAAAATTTCTTAAAAAATATAAGACAATGCTACTCTTCTTAATGTTTTGTTTTGGAAAATATAGTAATTTTTATCAGAATACATACTTATTTTAAAAGGTAGAGAATTTGTTACTGTTCTTTTAAAATAATATTTTAAAACTGTTATTTTAAAATACTAATTGAAGACAATTCTCAGTTTTCATTTTTTCTGTGGTAAATATCAACAGATAAAACCCACACAAGCAAAACTTCTTTGTGGACATTAATGACTTGAAAAGCATCCTGAAACCAAAAAGTTTAAGAGCCTCTGATCACATCTCTGCTGACTGATACAGAAGAGGCATGCTGTGCTGTCTTCCTTTCTCACTGCAATTTTCCCTGAAGTATCAGAATAGGCATTAAAAACAAATTTGCTTGTTCTGTTACATGTGAAACAAAAAATTCTCCTTTCTTGAACTTTTCCTATGCAAGGCATATTTGGTCTTAGGTATGAATGAAGTAGCTTTTCTTTGTAAAAAGCCTTAGAATTTTGGTTTCTTTTTTCTCCCCAAGTCTTCTTTCATTTCTACTTCTTTTTTGTCCTCCATCTTCTTTCTTTTTTATTCTTTTCCTATTTCTATTGTACCTTAATGCTAAGTTTTCTAAGTTGAAAAAGAATTAGGATAAATAAAATTTGAGGCTGAAATAGACCCTCTGGAACATGTGTATTAAAAAATAAGTAATAACACATTTAACTAGAAGACTTGGCCTAACAAGTAAATTTTAATAATATTAACAGCTTACTTACATTTCAGCCTTACTGAATTCAGATTTCTGAACCTCAACCTAGGAAAGTCTGGGGTGGGAATGGAGAATTTGCATTTCTTTAAATGTTTGTTTGTTTGTTTTGAGAGAGAGAAAGAGTAAGGGAGAGAGAGAGAGAGAATCCCAGGTAGGTTTCCCGGTATAAGCACAGAGCTCGATGTGGGGCTCAATCCCACAAACCCTGAGATCATGACCTGAGCTGAGATCAAGATTTGGATGCTTAATGGTCTAAGCCACCCAGGCATCCCAGGAATTCGCATTTCTAAGTTGTTCCTAGGTGATGTTGATGCTGCTAGACTAGGCACTGCATGTTGAGAACACAAAACTCGAAGTCATTACCAGTTCCAGACCATTTCCCTTCACCCTCCTTTGAAGATGCTGTTGTCTTATTTCCATTGATGTCAATGTACACTTGCAGGCATCCCCTTACCCACCATCATTGGGACACAGGAACACATATTCCTTTCATTCTCAGACCTGTTGTTTTTCTGTATCTTCTATTTTTTACTAGGCATTTGGTTATCGAGTCACCATATAGTCCTCATAGTTCCTTTAGTGCCTCATCTTGAACAAAATCATGCATGACTCAACCATTACATACTCATGTCCACAGCTATCTGTCCTGTCTTTACCCCAAATTCTCCTTTTCATAAATAAACAGTGGTTCTGCATTATTTCACAAATTTCAACATTTCTTGTATTTTTATATTAACACCTATAATATACCTTCAATTCTTCAAGGTAATAAGTTAAAAGGTAATGCTCCATATCACTATTCTAAAAGATTAAAAACAATATCTGCTACCATTTATTAAGTTCTCACTATTCATTAGTTACTTAAAAAAACTGAAAGAAAGAAAAACAACTTGCACAGATGAGATGAGCAGAGAAATGTTGAGTTTACTTTGATACAATTGCTAGCAATAGGAAAGAAAGCACAGAGTCTGAAAACTCAACTCTGCAGAAATAAAAGGCAGGAGAATTTCTAAAAGCTGAGGTGGGGCTATGGGGAACAGGATTTGTGTTGGCTAACTGGCTTTACCAAAAGAAAAGCAAACGTTCTTTTGTCTTCTGCCATGATGTAGTTTTACAACTTGAACCAAGATGTCCACTGAAGTTGGGCTCTTACCCTCCCACAGAGACTTGGAGACAGGCTGCTAACTTCCTCGATAATTACATTTCAAAGGGAAAGCTCCTTGTGAAATACACTTCTGGATTATAAAACTGGCAAGAGTTTAAAAAGATTTACATCTCACAGGGACAGAGAGAAAATATACAATAACTAGTTTTCTAAATAAATGCTATAATAAAAGGGAGGTCAGAAGCATAGATTCAGGAAAAAGCTCTATTAAGCTCATTAAGGCTGTCTGGGCCACAGGCAATAGGTTGAAGGATTTTAATAATCGTAATAATAATGATAATAATAGCTAGCATTATTGAGAGATAATTAAATTCCAGGGATTGTATTGGAGAAAATAAAGGAAAACTCCTTGAGGTCATATAGGTCATAATGGCAAACTGCCCAAACTGCCCAGGCCGGGTGCTCCCCACACCCACTACCTTTCCCTACCTCTGCATATCGATGACCCCAAGTCACCCTACCCCTATACATCCAATCAGCTTTAAACACCTCTGCCGGTTTGGGTGGGCTTCTTTTAACTTTATAACAAACGACCACCTTTGTTCTGGGCTCAGACCTCTGGAGAATGATCTCTTCTGAGCCCGCCAGTGTAAAATAAACCTCTTCTTTTCCAAGATCTCCGAGTGCCGCTTGGTTCTTCCGCCAGTGATCCAGACCAGATTTCTGAAACAGTACTAGAGATGTTGTATGCGTTGCTTCATCTAATCTTATCAACAATGTGAAGGGGCGCCTGGGCGGCTCAGTTGGCTGAGAGGCCAACTTCGGCTCAGGTCATGATCTCACAGTTTTGGGGTTCAGGCCCCCGCTTGGGCTGACAGCTCGAAGCCTAGAGCCTCCTTCAGATTCTGTGTCTCCCTCTCTCTCTGACCCTCCCCCGTTTATACTGTGTCTCTCTCTCTCTCAAGAATAAATAAAACATTTTTTTAAATGTTAACAAAACAACATTGTGAAATAGGGATCATTATTATCCCCAATTTAGTAATGACGAAACTGAGGTTCAAGGGGGCCAAACAATTTTCCAATATCACTTATCCTTTAAATAGCAGAGCCAGGGCTTTGTTATTGTTTGCTCTGATTTCAAAAAATGTGCCCTATGCCCCCTACCCTTCATCATCAGCAACGCTTCCCAAGATATATGCTATTACATATACTTGCTAAGAAACTATCATTTGAATGAAATATTTTGATTTAGTGGAGTTGGTGGATAAAAAAAAAGTGGCTAATTAGAAAATACATATTCATTAAGAAAAACATTAATGGGTCTTTATTACTGGAAAATTATACCTGAACACTAAAACCAAATTCCTTCAGTACTATCTTCCCATGGGAATGCTTAAGAGGGACTTCTCATCAGACATTACTACATGGTAGCAATAAAAATAAATAGAGGTAAAATATGTAAAATGAATCAGCATGGAAAAGTGGGAAGTCCATTTCATCTTCTGTCAAAGAAAAAGAAAAATTCATCTATGTAAATAATACTTATAAGGTATTTTCTATTGGTATGGTGTGAGATATGTTTTCCAATTCTAGGTATTGGTATATTTTTCCCTTACATAGATGACATAAAAGTTATGCTAAAATTTAATTCATAGCTGTTAATAAACATACATTATGATCATAAAATTATTTTGTTTTCATACTAATACAGCTTATAATGTTTGTTTTCTATTATCTTTGCATATATTACCCATTTTTTCATTTAAAAAATATTTGAACATAAGATGCTTTTTTAAATGTCACTTTTCTTGGTGCTGCCATTATTATTATTAACATGTTTGTCTTTCCTGAGAAAATTATATTACACAATGCCATAGATCTTTGGTACAGTGAATGAAATGCTAGAAAGCTAGAGGCATATACAAATAGCACATCTTTAAGAAAAGATTCTACATATAAACTACATACTTGTATTCTTTTATGTTTCTAATGTGAACTTTTGATTTGATAAACATTGTTATGAATAAAAATCTATTAAAGGGATTTGCTTAAAAGTTGGTACATTCAGAATTTTACTTAAGTATTAAACATTCTTCCCTTATTCTAATTCAACAGTTTATTTAGTCATTTCCAATATTTAATTGAGTCATGCTGGGCTAAATTAAAAAATATTTTTTTTTAACATGTATTTATTTTTGAGAGACAGAGAGACAGAGCATGAGCAGGGGAGAGGTAGAAAGAGAGAATCTGAATCAGGCTCCAGGCTCCTTGCTGACAACAGAGAGACAGATTACAGTCTCGAACTCACAAACCAGGAGATCATGACCCAAGCAGAAGTCAGTCACTCAACTGACTGAGCCACCCAGGTGCCCCAAACCTGATAGTCTTTATAGGCAGTTTTCTTCTGTGTCTTGTTTTTTGTTTTTGTTTTTGTTTGTTTTTGTTGTTGTTGGTTGTTGTTGTTGTTGGTTGTTGTTGTTGTTCCCCTACCTTTCCAACATTGGAGCAATTCTGAGATGCTTGGCAGTCTTTAGAACCTGAAGAGAGAAGGAGGAAATTTCTCAGTCAAGGTCAAGTTAAGGAGTTCCTAAGTAGAACAACCGTATCCTTTTCCATCAAAAAAAAAAAAAAAAAGAGTACCCCAAACACCAGTAAATAAGCAGTATTTTAGTGTCCTCTATTCTCTGACTGCCTGCACCACCTGCTAGCCTACCACTGGAGACTATATGTGATCATCTTTTGTTTTCTTATCTTTCATTTCCACTCCCTTTCATCTGAAGAAAAACATAGTGCATTTTTCTGTCACATACATTTCCTCCTTTAGCAGTCCTAAACCACTGAAGTCTTGACACAGTAGTTGAAGATTTACAAATTGAGTTTAATTAATCCCTCTTTGCTGAAATGGAGTAGTGCTAAAACTTTGTTCATTGCTTTTCAATTGCTCTTATCAAACCTTTGGGGTTTAAAGAGCCTCAGGCTTCGAAGCTTAATAGGAGGAAAAAAAAACCCAACTACCATCACATCTTCAGGGAATATTACCTCAGTGTAATACCTTACATAATCACTTCTGCCACCATTTTATAAGTGAAATCTCTTCTTCTTAAAGAATGTAAGGCATTATTTGTTAATTAGTGTCTATAATTTTTCTTCAGTGAAATAATACGCAAACATTATCTGAACTTGTGCTTAGAAAAGATTTTTTTCAGCTTCTATGTCCAGAAATCATCCAGCTTTTGGTTAAAAAAAAAATCTGACATGAAACCATAATAATCAGTTCTGGCCATATCAGAGTTCATATTTTCATGGGGCATTACCAAAATTGGCTTTAAAATGATTATGGTACAATTCTGAGTGGCAACTAGTAATTATTCCCTCCTAAATGGCTGTGGCAAGTATATTTAGCCACAGGTGTAGACTTGTCAGCCATTTTCTCCTCTGTAACCAATAAATAAGTACACATGCATTCAGGAATTTGTTTTGGATTTATCTGAATTGACCAAGCACTCATCCTGTGAGCAAACAAGTGTTGAGATGAATTTTGAACATATTTGTGATCTTCAGACTTGTAATTCAAGACTGATATAAAGAGCTTTATCCATTCCCTTATAACTTCCACTTTCACTAATATTCACACATATACACACACACACAAGATTTTAAAATAACTAAGGAATTAGAAATTTCATAACAAAAATGTACTGAAATGACCCACTGTTAAATTAATTGCTCCAAAATGATTGAAAATGCTTTTACTCATCAATAACTGGTGCAGAGAAATGCCCAAACACCCATGCCTAGAAATTTTTAGACCAAGAATGAATTCAAAGGTTAAAAGTATCAAATTATAACAATGAGAATCATTAATCTGAAGCTCTTGTGCAATAACTACTATGACCATTACTTTTCCAATGATTTTAAATGCTTAGGCAACAAATTTTTCAGTCTCTAAACATATATATGACAACATCAATACCATTAAATTCAATCCCTTCTATGCTAGAATAGTAATAGCAGATTTGGCTATCCATCTCTGATCAATCTCAGAAATGCTGTGTTCTAAGGAGTGGTACTAAGAACTGCCTATATCAGCATTGTGTGAAAATATACAGATACATATATTAAATATATACTCTCTCTCTCTCTCTATATATATATATATAAGATCTAGCTCTAGCTCTCTCTAAAAAGATAGATCAATTGATTTAGATGAAGATATATATACATATAAGCTCTCTCTATATACATACATCTAGCTCTAGATAGATGGAGATGGATAGAGGGACAGACAGACAGACAGAAATACAGACTTCAGATCTGCCCCCTCACACACTCCTACTCTCCCCTCTCAGATTAACCCTGGAGAGATTAAGAGAGATTCCATGACCTCCTCTTACTCAGTTGGCATGTAAATTAGAGGAATGGCCAGAATTCTCCTTAATGGTTCTGATTCAGTAGAGCCAGGGTAGCTGAGGATTGTATTTTTCATAAAGTATGTATGTATCTTTGTCATACAGCACATCTAGAAACTTCCAGCCTAGAGCACATGGAATTTCTCAGGAAATTTTCTGTCTCCTTAATTGTATTACTCAATGTAGAATTTATAATTTTGGTTCCACAATAAAAGACTTAGTATTTAGACATATAATCAGAAATGTTAAATATAAAGTCTAAATGTGTTTGCTATATTCATATTAGTCTCATATAATTAATTACCATTGTGTGGGGGGGAAGATTTTCATTCTACCCTTCTTGGTTCCGTGGCTGGTCTAACAATTAAAATAACGTAAGACAGATTAACAGGAGAAAAACAAATTTAACTGTGTACATTTGGGAGCCCCACAAAGATATGAGACTCTAAATGCAGCCAGGCAAGTGAGACTTATAAAATAGGGGTCTAGGGTGTAAATGGGAGAAAAGGCAATTCATAGGAAGGTAAGAGGAGGAAATGTTTGGCAAACTAAAGTTGCTCTGTTATGCAGATAAATTTCCTAAGTAAAAAAAGTTACCTCTGGTAATAGCTCTATCCTGGTGCAGGTCCCCTTTCCAGTATAAATTTCCTTTATAATTGCAGATTTCCCCCATAAATAAGGAAATTTCTATTTCTTTTAGGCAGTTAAGGGGGAGTAAAGAACTTTTCCGGAGTCTGCTGGTTGTTGCTTGCCTTTAGCTCATCTTCATGCTAAAGTGTCATATTTTGGGGAAATGTGTTTTGAATCCCTTTACCATTGATTAAACACTTTCCATGTAAACTCTGTCTATGGTTTAAGTGAATTATTCCTATTATGTAGATAAGAAATATGTCCTGCTTTACTATCATTTTTCATTGACACAGGGGAAAAAAGATACTACAAAATGATATACCACTTGGTGCTAGATCTACATATAGCAATCAGAATGCATTTCAAACTAAATATTTGAGGACACCCAGAAAGAGAGTAAGATTTAGGATAAAGTCACTTTATTTCTTTTAAATACACACATGGAACAGTGTATGTTTTTCTCATTTCTGTACTTATATGTATGTAAATATATGAAAAGAAAGTTTGATTGATATACATAAATCATAAGAATAAGAAAAATATGGCAGTGAGAAGAGCAAAGTAAAAATAATAAAAAGAATAAGTAAACAGATGGGCCGACCAATATAATAGTAGATCATGAAATAGAATAGGATCAGTTTAATTCTTTGAATGTGAATTTAAAATGCTAGAAAACAGTATCTATAACATTAAAATGTAAAGGTTCATACCATAATCTCTCATTGCTCATACCATAACTGTGGTTAATACTAGGTCTACAGGTTTTGTTGATTTAGTACAATAAGTACCATAATATGTAACATGTAAATTTTAAAAGAAATAAAATGTAATGTTTTACAATTAGCATTTGAGAGCTCCGGGTAAGAACCCCCCCCTTTTTTTTCCCGGAAATATCTTGATAGGCTACTTTAAGTGAGAACTATATGTCTCAAGAACCTGATATAAAAAGAAACAGTAAGTCTAGGAATAGAAAATTGATTCCTCAAAAAGTTAGCAAGAAACGTATAGTGCTTATAAGAGAGCATGACCAAAAGTTAGAACTTGCAGCTGATGTTGACAGGGAGAAAATACCCAATAGTGGTGGGGTACCCAGTAGTGGTGGGGCACCCAAAGGACTTCTTTTACAACAAGGATGTTGAATATTCAATTTTAAGTTTCTGGTACTTCAACATAAACACCTACCTTGTTCTGAAAACTTGGAGGCAAATTCAGCTTCAGGTTGATGACATTTGAAAAACAAAGAAATTGGGGTGACTTTCAGCACAGAGCAAAGAATTTCCACAAATGGAACTAATTCTAAAAGAGCAGGGTTAGGGGAAAAGGCTGTTAGGAGAAATGCAAGTCTGTCTCCTGTCTATTTCCACACACACCACTACTCTTCCCCTCAATTCTAGGACCTTCCCCTACCTAGCTCACATGTAATCTGTATGAATGAACAGGACTTTCTAATTGCCAAATAATTTTTCACACATGTTATCTCATGTGATCCTTGCATAAGCAAATTACAGATAGGAAAATTAAAATTCAGATACATAAATGCTACGCCATGTTTGACACGGGTGTAAGGGAAAGCTAACCAACGTAATACAAGTCTTTGAACTTACAGCCCCATGTTTTCTCCAGCATCACTAATAATCTCCAAGCATCGTTGACAAAGAAATATATACCAGCTTCCAAATAAAAGTTTAGATATTCTATTTTAAATCAGACTGTGTAAACAAGCTTCTTAAAAATTTATTTTAAAAACAAGGTAGGATTATCTTCCTGATCTCTGAGCATGTTTTAAGGTGGTTTTGTTCCTTGTTCGCCAGTTGCAAAATTTCATAGAGCCCGAGATGGTTCTGCTTCTACAATAGGCTCTGCTGAAGTCACAGCAGAGATCCAATATGCACTGAAATTACATGACATGAATACAAAAATTCTCCTCGGAGGCTAAAGTTGAATAAATAAATAGGACAACAAGGACTATATTCATGTTTTAAATCTATATTTATAGGTAAAATTAGATAAAATGCCTTGCGAGTATTTGTCAAATCCATAAAACAGATTTATCAAATTAATTAAATCTAAGTTTGACTAAATTAACAGGACAATTTGATCAAAATGGTTACTTAGTTGTATAGACAGATACCATCTTGGTGACAGTTAATTTTATCAAATCCTAATGTATCTCTAAAGACTTATTACCTATGTCCATCAAAAGCCTGGAATTTAAATTCTGAAGACGGAATATTTTTTACCAGAACCTACAGACCTTTTGTGAGACGACAGAATAAGAAATGAATGACATCTAGTGGAAGCTGCTGCACTAACAGCTCAGAGTCCTAATATGTTACTCAGAAATTTGCTTTGTTTTCAATGGAATTCTATACAGGTAGGTTTGAGCCACTTATTTATAAGCCACTTATTTATTCAATACTGCAATTATAGACTCATGACATATGAGAGTCATATCATCTTTTTATGCAACTTTAGTCAGATAGTAGTTCAGCCCCAAGACTTAAATGAATACATGCTGTTTCCCCAAACATACCTTTCCCTTTGATCATTTTCATTAAATATATTCCTTCTAAACACACAGCAAAGAATCACCATATTGCCCATCGCGTAAAATCAATTTTTTTTCACATTTGAATTAATATGTTGAAAATTATTTCAAAGGTACTCTCTTAAATTCAAATCTTAGATTTTATTTGAGGTGCAAGCTATTAAAAAGAAGCACATCCTCATTAATTACAGCTCTTATTTTCAAGCCAACCAACACATTTGTGAAAAGTGTAAATGCACAAAGAGGCTTAGGGAAGAGCATTAAGTGATGTACATAAAGAATAATAATGGTCAATATTTACTGTGAGCTTACAATCTGCCAGGTAAATGTGATAAGTGATTTACCTGTATCATTTCATTTAATGCTAACAAAAACTCTTTGAGATAAGATACTGTCTTTTTATGCATTTTCAGAAAACATTGAGGTTTAAAAGGTTAGGTAACTTGTCCATGGCTAAACAGCTAGGAAGTAGTAGGAAAGTGTTTGACTCTAGTACTAAATTTGGAACCATTACAGTGAATGTGTAGCTTCAAACCCAATTTTACTCATTCTTTCCTTAATTTATTCAACAATATTTATCAAGTTCTAGGGTGTGCCTAGAACTCTTCTTTATGCAGGGTACACAGGATGGAAATTAGGAACAAACCCTCCTAGTCTCTAGGAAACCTAAGTGAGGAGCAATATTCATAAACAATAACAATGACAGCAATAACAAGAGCAACAAAAGGAAGAAGTGTGGAAAATGACAATGAAGAGACAGAGAGATATAGGTGGGGTCTAAGCTAAAAGAGCAAAGAAGAAATCTTTCAGTATATTTTCCTTCAAATGCTCCTGTGGTTTAAGTACCGTGGCACCAGCGATAACACAACATATTTTTGCAAGGTATAGCTTTCACATTGTTTATCAGAAATTCTAGGAAGTATTCCAAAAATACTGCCTGAATTCCAAAAATACCCCCTTTCACTTATCTGGCTCCTCTGTGCAATATCTTCACATACTTGGTGTTTGGGTGCTGTTTTTTTTTCTCTAGGGGACTGTTCAGAGGCAGTTTTCTACAAAGGAACGGGGTGATAATATTCAAGTCAATGCAAATGTGTGCTTTTGAGCTGATAAGAATTAAAAGACAATCTGCAATCATAGAAGACATCTTTTAAGCAAACTGATGACATCTTTCTCTTTCTTTGACTGTATACTTTACTGCTCATTGATAAAAAATGGGTTACAAGATTAGCATATGGAGGAAAAAGACATATTGAAACTACCTTTTATGGGCACTTATTCAATGGCTAATTAGATTTGGATGAAAGTTTTTTCATTCAACTTGTTAAATATGTTTCCCTGTTGGGGTTAAGAATTCCAGTTAACAACTCTATTTATAGCTGATAGAAAGTGTTCAAAGGGCTGCATCAGCTTGCCCCAGCCTATGTGATTCTGTGGATAAATCACCATGAGTAAAGTCGTGCAATCTTAAAATGATCTATCACAACTGAAAATCAATATATCAAGCACATGAAATAGTGTAGGATAATTCACTTCCAAGTAATAAATTACACATGCATATCAATGCCACATGTAATGCAACGTCTCATAAAAAATAAGCTTAAAATTCTCAAAATATATGATTAATGAAACTAGCACAGCCTGAAAAATATATATTATACTGCTTACACTAACCAATATATTATACTCAGGGTTTTATGCTTCTGAGAAATGGCATTTACATATACAGTATCAACAGTGCAGATAAATCAGGATTTCTTGCACTAAGTCCAATTCTTTGGGTAGTGATTCATGTTTCACTTTTTAAAATGGTGATTTACACTAATGTATTTCTCATAAAATATTTAACACTGCCTACAATTATTGCCCAAACTATGTTCTAACCCTCTCTATCAGGATGCCCACAGAAATGCTTCCCAAAGCAATAATAAATTTGTGAACTATGATATTTTACAATAAAGTGACAATATTTCAAGCATTGAAAATTCTTGTGCTACCAACTTGAACCTCCTCCTTGGCCTATCCATCTGCTATGAATATCCATAGCTAAGTATGTATGAGGGGCTGAGAATTCACTACTTTAATGTGATCTCGGATCTGTTCCATTTGACAGTCTGCACTGACCACTGCATTTATGCAACCAAAAATACCTTTGTGAGGAATTCTTACTAGACAGTACTGACAATGTTGAAGTTCAACTGAACCCCATCCTCCTGGTAAAAAGTGATAATTAAGAAATCTCGCCACCCTTTTGTGTCTCAGGAGATAGTTTACTACAAAGAATCACTCTTCTCTATATGGTTGAGGTTAGACTCACGGTTGTCCCCTCTTTTGTACCTTTGGCAAGGCTGGGAACAGATTCTCCAAATTCCCATTCTTTGTCTCATAGATGATTAGCTGAACTGTTTGTCCCCCTGATGAACAACCTGGACAAAATGCTCACTAATCTGAATTGATCAAATTTTATAGCTGGTCTTCTCTGCTCCCCACAGGTCCCTAAGTTTGGTCCATCCTCAAGCACAAGTAAGTGTTGGAAGGCTGAACAATCTGCTCTTAACTGCACCCCTGAGAACCAGCTGACCACAGGGACTTCCTGCTCAACTGCCCAACCCTGCCGTCTACTCACCCCACTCCCCAGTGCCGTTTTCTTTAGCCTTGTTCATTCCTCCCTATAAAGGAAAAGCCTTTTCTGCCTGACCATGGAGACACTGAGAGTTCTAATGAGTGGAAATGTTCTCTCTATTGCATTAGTCTTCCCCCATTGCTGTAGTCTTTTAGAATAATGTCTTTCCTCACCAAAGTCATGGTTTGTCTTTTTATTTGATGGCATCAAAAATATAGACAATAAACTATTGCTATTGGGAGCTGAGTATTTTCTCTTTAAGTTCAAATTGCAACATTAGGACATCAGTTTTTCCCCTTAATAACAGCTTTACTCACATATAATTCACATGCCATTAAATTTACCCTTAATTTTTTTTTTTTAAGTAAGCTCTATGTCCAATGTGGGGCTTGAACTCATGACCACAAGATGAAGGAGTTGCATGCTCCGTGAACTAAGCCAGCAAGGCATCCCAAATTTTCCCTTTAACTGTACAATTTACTGAGTTTTAGCACACTCTGAGAGTTGTACTACTATTACCACTATGATACTGCATTTTAAACTGTCAGTAAAGTAGTAAGCCAATGTTTCATTTGTCTTTAAAAGTCTTGCATAAAATTCTTTAAAAGTAAATGTAATTTCTATACTCATTTCCACACATCTTAAGATTAGAATTTTTATCCCAAATATATCTGTGAATATAATGTCAATGCCTCCTTTATATTATTTTCCAACTACGTTTAAAACATTTTAGTTCTATTCATGCAATATCCTACAAATATTAACACATATCCTTTAGTCACTTTGCTAAGCTCTTTTTAAAGGAAAAATGTAGGGGCGCCTGGGTGGCTCAGTCAGTTAAGTGTCCGACTTCGGCTCAGGTCATGATCTCAGTTCGTGGGTTTGAGCCCCACATCGGGCTCTGCGCTAACTGCCAGCTCAGAACCTGAAGCCTATTTCAGATCTGTATCTCTCTCTCTCTCTCTCTCTCTCTCTCTCAGAAATAAATAAAACATTTAAAAATTTAAAGGAAAAATGTAAGATTATTTGAGATTCAACTGATCTAGTCGGGGGAAGTGGGGATTGATCAGAGTAGGCTTTCCTGAATGCAAAATTTGGTTTCACCTCCAGTTAACTTGGTGGTTAGTGGTCTAGGAAGAAGTTCCATGAATAAGGAGCAGCAAATGCTCATGGGCCAGAATGAGGTCAGCAGGTCTGGGTTAGCAAGAGCTACAAGCCAGTATGGCCTGTGGTCAGATGGAAGAGAGGCAGTCACACCAGGCAGGAGTCACATATGTCAAGTATTTGGGGTTTTATCCCAAAAACAAAGGGAAACCAATGAAAGGTTTATGCAGGGCATGGCATGATGACATCTGCATTTTAAACAGATGAAACTGGCTGAGAGAGATGGGGGGGTGGCTGGGTACAGAGGGGGTGAGTGGCTGCAGGGACACCATTATAAGGCTACAGTTTCAGTCCAGTAATTTGGGTCACAGTTTTTTTTCTTATCATGACTATATAATATAATGTTCTTAGTATTTATGATTTTCATCAGAGATCAGCAGTATCACAATATGACATTCTCAGACTTCAGTTTTGGCAATCCAGATTTGAAAGGCATTATATTTGCCTGTTGGCAGAAAAGACTCTCCCAGAGTTGCTCTGCATTGGGCTAATTTGGCAAGTTCCATGGCAGACCATCTGTGCAGAAACTCTCTGCTTTTTCTAGCACATTTAGCTCTGTGGTTCTGTTCGGAATAGCTTCAAAATGCTGTTTCATTGCTTCCTTTCAGTTTTAAGCAGAGGATAAAAAAATTAAAGGCTTCAGAAAAGGTTTTATGCTGAGTTAATTTTTATTTTGGTCCTTCATTTTTTTATCAGTATAATTTCCGAAATAGGTGGTGCTAATTACAAGCCAATATTTGTTGATAATACAATTTCTAAACTTCAACTTCTTCTGAGGTTTCCCACATTAAGTTAATAACTCTAGGCTAAGCCTTCCCTATTTCTTTCTGCCCCTTTCTATATGTATAAAGTATAGAAAATCAGTATATTTCATATTTACTCATTATAAATATTTACCTGAATTTTTATAATGAGCCATTGCAGACTCAATCTTCAATTTGGCTCTCACACACACACTAAAAATACATACATACATACATATATACATACATACGTAAAAATAAAAAACATGGTAAAGATATTGTGAATAAGAACATGGAGCTACAAAGTTTCTCACAATATATGTTTCTGAGTCTAAGGACATAACAGATAGGAATTTCCGAAAAGGAAGCCAAATTTAAGTTTAGGAATTTTCTTACAAAAGCAGCTCAAGTTATTAACTCATGCTTTTCTAAAAGAAAAGTAGAAGATGCATTTTGTGTACACTTTTCAAATTTGGAATTCATAATTTGGCACTTAACTGTAAACACAAATTCAGTCTTAGATGTAGGGAAGAACTCCATATTTCTAAATAAAGCATATATTTATAAGCATTCAAAAATGTTCATAAAGTTTAATGACTACTATATATGTGTTCACGTGTGTATGTGCACATAGTGTCTAAAATTTTCAATCACAGATTACTTCCTTTATCGATGGCAGATTAGCTGGGTAGCCCCCAAACTAAGGAGATGACCATAATCACTAGAAGGAACAGGAACACAGGTGGAAATCTGACATTTAAAGGATTTTTATGGGGGTTTTAGGGGACAATATACCCTTTTCCACTGCCTCATGAAAACTTCATTAAAAATATGCAGTACCCAGAGATGTCTAGGTGGTTCAGTCAGTTAAGTGACTGACTTTGGCTCACATCATAATCTCACAGTTTGTGAGTTGGAGCCCTGCGTTGGGCTCTGTGCTGACAGCTAAGAGCCTGGAGCCTGCTTTGAATTCTGTGTCTTCCTCTCTCTCTGCCTGTCCCAGCTTGCATTCTCTCTCTCTCTCTCTCTCTCTCTCTCTCTGTCAAACACAAATAAACATTAGGGGTGCCTGGGTGGCTCAGTCAGTTAAGCGTCCGACTTCGGCTCAGGTTATAAATTCACAGTTTCCGACTTCAGCTCAGGTCATGATCTCACAGTTTGTGGATTCGAGCCCTGCGTCAGGCTCTGTTCTGACAGCTAGCTCAGAGCCTGGAGCCTGTTTCAGATTCTGTATCTCCCTCTCTCTCTGATCCTCCCATGTTCACTCTGTCTCTCTCTCTCTCAGAAATAAATAAAACATTTTTTTAAATTTAAAAAAACATAAATAAACATTTAAAAATTCTTTTTTAAATATGCAGTATCCCTCTAGGAATCAGGTATATGTTTGTGTGTGTGTGTTTATGTGTTTCATTTTGGATGTGTTTGGAAGGCGGGGGATTATATAAATCTGTTAAGACTGACCCCTGAGAAGTCCAGTTGCTTTGGGGCTAAATTCAGGAATTATGGAAATTAGCATAGGTAAATCAATTAAACAAACAAACAAAACTCCTGAAATTTGATTTGTGAAACATAAATTAAACCATTATTACCTTTAAGCTAGTGGTTTGGGTCAGACTATAAATTTCAATAGACCACCCTGAGAAACCTGGCTTTCTCATTCAGAATGCAATGATCTTGTGCAAATGATTTAACCAGTTTTGATATCTACAAAATGGAAGTGAGAAATGATAAAACCAGGTATATGAAGACTAAAGTGGATAACAGATATCCTCAGCACAGTATTTGGAACACATTAATTGCTTGATAAATTGCAGCTCTTATTACGTTAATTGATTTGCTAAACTAGGAGCAAAATTTTCTTTATCATTTGTTACTTTAAGATTTTGCCTTTTAGGAGAGGGGGCAAGATGGCGGAGAAGTAAGGAGCTCCGTACTTGCACTCGCGCCCATACATCACACGGAAAAGATCTGAAGCCATTGGAAACCTTACAAAACCTGAGAGATAGGGAGAAAAAGGGCGCAGAATCCACTGAGAGCCTTCTAACGTGAGTGCGAACTGGGGAAGATAAAATCGGGCCGGGATCGGAGACTCCAGGGTGGGAGGCGATCCCCCTCTACCCTCTACGGGGAGTGAGAGGGGAAAAAGAGAGAGTCCGAAACAGAAAAACCTCCGCTTGGGGGGAAAAACCTCCGCTCGGAGCATAGAAAGACTGTACTTGCAAAATACCAGCACACCAGGGCACCTCATGCCAGGGGGGCTGAGCGCACAGACTGCTTCTTTGTGCTGGCTCCTGGCGGGCTGGACTTCAGAGTGGTGGTGCGCCTGCTGCCATTTATCCTCCCGGGCGGCTTGGGCCCAAGAAAGAGCCGCGCGGACAACGGGCGTCCGCGCTCCTGGCTGGCTGGGGCTCTGGAGGGAAGGCAAAGAGCTAAAAACTGGGAAATTTACCTGTGAGTTCGTGTTTCGGGTGACGAGCCATAGAGGGACCTGGTTTTCCTCACTCCAGCGGGCTCGGACTCAGCGCGACCGGCAGGCAAGCCCCCGCCCATGCTCCCCAGCCCGACCCAGAGAAGGAAGCAGCGATTCTGACTCCGCCCCCAGAGCTCGGCAGGGAGCCTGGAATTGCCCAAGGGGGTTACCTGGGAAGTTGTGTCTGAGGCAATTTCAGCGGGGCGCGCGGACTGGAATTTGGAGATTGGAACTTACCTGGGTTGAAGAGTGCAACCAACTTTGGCTGCGCCCCCGGTACGGGGAGTTTACACCCCCAAAAGAGCGAGGTGCACCGCTTGGTTCAAGAAGGGACTGGAGCACCGTCACTCTCCTCCCCACAACCGCCGAGGCAGAGCTCCCGCCTGAGGCATTGGATCNTACACACGGCTATTTAACTGTAGCTGGGAAACCCGGTTATATGCTTTAAACCATTCTTTGCCAATCGGTTTTCTTCTTTTTGGCTTTTCTTTTTTCCTTTCTGACCCTTTTATGTATTTTATACTCCCCAAAAGCAGCTAGGGAGAAAAGGGCCCTAACATACAAAGGGAAACCTATCAGAGTGNATAAATAAATAAAAGATTTTGCCTTTTATAAGTAATATCATTTTCTCAGAAACAAGTAACAGTTTAAAATAGTGGAGTACCAGGGCACCTGGGTGGCTTGGTTAAGTATGCATCCAACAT
Organism: Crocuta crocuta; assembly: GCF_008692635.1. Classification (NCBI taxonomy): domain Eukaryota; kingdom Metazoa; phylum Chordata; class Mammalia; order Carnivora; family Hyaenidae; genus Crocuta; species Crocuta crocuta. The sequence goes on from NW_027529533.1 coordinate 5,488,364, forward strand.
CGGCTCAGCTCATGATCTCGTGGTTCATGGGTTCAAGCCCGACCTTGGACTCTGTGCTGACAGCTCAGAGTCTAATTCAAATTCTGTCTCAATCTCTCTCGGCCCATCCCCACTCTCAGTTTGTCTCTCTCTCTCCAAAATATAAATAAACATTTAAAAAATAATAAATAATAATAAAATAAAATAGTGGAGTGCCTGTTCAAGTATTTATGACAAGATATAGATATAGATATCTGCTAATGCCTAGCTACTAATTTAAGACCCAAGATACTTCATGTTATAATATATTATACACACACACACACACATATATATATACTATAAAGCTATATATAAGATATATTTCATACAATCGGTTTATATAAAGGTCAAAGGCTACACACACACACAGAATTAAAGAAAATAGGCATTTTTGCTGTTTAGGAACCTCCATGGTACACAAGTCACTATTCAGGTCTCCTAAGTCACCGCACACATCCATTCCCTCTCTCAATAATATCATCATCTCCTTCTTCACAATGAGACATGAATATCCTTAAATCCTTCCCTATTCTCCACAACCCATTTCGCATCATAACCCATCCTTCTCTCCCATGCTCTCTGAGAAAGTTTGGTGGCAAATTTTGTTCAAAGTCAACCTTCTATTCTGTAGTAGTTCCCTCCTTCCCTTTGTCCCCCACCCTACCTCCACCTCTGCCATCACTTCCCTTTCAGTGGGATTTATTCTACTTACTGTTTCTATCCTCAGATATTTCATCTCATAGGCAATGGACAGACTTTTTCATCTCTTTCCTAAAATAATGTAAATAAAAGACATTTTCCAACTTGAAAAAGTGTTCTCTCCTTCGTTCACCTGGAAAATTCCTATATAACAAGGGCTACTTAATCTGTGAAGACTCTAAGATTCCATTAGAGGGAGTTGGAAACTACGTTCTCTGTACTCCCAAAAAAATGTGAGCATATTTTTTATCTTGTACTTTTTCTCTGCATTCAAAATACAAACATTTTATTGAAAGACTGTGCCTGGAAGCATTTCATATCTTCCACTCCTTCCCGCTCCACATTATGTTTAATTATTTCAGCTTTGTGCTTCAGTCCCAGTGTATGGGGTCTCAAAATTTCTTTCATTTGAGATTAGATGACATTTTCATAGACATGATCTCATTCTTGGTTGTATAAATTGCTCTTGGATGTCTGTATGTTTTCTTTCATCACACTTATCAGAACTCCTTGGCAACACCAATCACATGTTTTGTTCTGAAGCTCATAGAAGGAAATTAAACTATTAATGGCCATTAACAATGTGCATTTTAATAGTTTTTGATGTGGATGTATGTGTATTTCTTTTAACGTTCTAGAATAGGAGCTCTTGAGGCTATGAAAATGTGCAGTAAATACTCGGTTCCAAATTCGGTTCTTTTTCCACTTCTACTATTCTCTATTCTGAGATAACGTCATCTGGTTTCAATTACCTCCTATGTGCAGAGGTTTTAGTTCTTAGTCTGTTGGTGCTGCACAATAAAATGTCAGAGACTAGGTAGCTTATAAACAACGGAAATTTACTGTTCATGGTTCTGGAGGCTGGTAAGTCCAAGATCCAAGATCAAGCACTAGCATTGTCACATTCTGGTGAAGGTCCTCTTCCTGGTTGATTGTCAGCACCTTCTCATTGTGTCCTCACATGGTAGAAGGGGCTAGAGATCTCTCTGGAGCCTCTTTTATATGGCATTAATCTCATTCACGAGGGCTCTATTCTCATGGCTTAACTAACTGCCGAAGGACTAACTTCCTAAAACCATCATCTTTGGGGGTTAAGATTTGAACATATTAGTTTTGAGAGGACAAAAACATTCAGACAATAGCAACAAATAACTCACAAATCAATATTTTCAATTCAGGCTTCCATTATATGATCTCTAGACCAACTAAGAAGGGATATTTCTTGATATCTCCCTGGAATATATCTTCCTGGGATATATTTTGGACCTAACTTCTCTAAAACTAAACTCATGAATAGCCTCCAAACCTTTCCATATACCTGATCCTCTCTCAGTGTTTACTTAATGGTACACGATTCTGCTAGTTAAATATGATTATATAGTCATCCCATATGCATCTATCACCAAGTTCTATTGATTTTACTTCCTAAAAATATCTCGAATATGTCCATTTCTCTCTCTCTGCCATACCTGTATCTTAAAATAAGTGACCATTCTCTTTCTTTGTTTTTTCCCCCTAAGTTTTGTGCCCACTTCCAGTCTGGACTCTTGTTAATAAGTTCTCCAGAATTATCACTGGCCTCCTTTCACTAATTTTATTTGCTCTTAATAAGTCTTCATGTTTACAGGTGATTTTCCTTTGCCCCATCCCTAACATACCTGATTTTACCTGTTAATTACCAACATCCTTTTTGGTCTTGTGTCATATGCTCTGGAAAGACCTTCCTGATGTCTTTGATGAGGTCAGACTCTTCCTATATATTCTCTTATGGCTGTATATAGCCATCCTATATAGCACTTGTCCCAACCATATTTTTATAATTATCAGAATGATGTTTTACCCCATCATTTAATTTCTAGTGCCAAACATAGTTCTAGACAAATAGTAGGTTCTTAAATCATATTTTTTTCAATTGATGAACGAGGGGGGAACACACCAAATTCATGTTTTAGTCCTAAAACTTTCCATTTTTCAGTTTTATAATAGGCATTTCATAATAGGATCAAGATCTCTCATAAAAATGCCTACTCAAAAATTTTAATTGCTACATGTGTGACTTACTTAACTGCAAAATTAATGATAGACTTATTAAAATCAGTTTTAATTTTTCCTGAAATGGTTAAGAGAATTTAAGAGCTTAGGATAATAAGATGCTGTGTTTCTCACCCAGTGTAATATTTTTTAATGGAAAAGTTAACTTTTTAAGATCTAGTTCAACTATCATCTCGTTTACAATTCTTCCTGATTTCTACTGAGAGAATTGGACAATGTCATTAAATTGTCTACCTTCAACATCACAAAGCTGTAAATATTAGTTGCAGAAATACAGGTTGAATCAGGAAGTATACCAACTAAACTTTATTAACCAATAAAACTGAAGAATAAAAACTAGATAGCATTAGAAGTCAAAGAACATAAACATAATCTCAGGTATTTATATGGGTTCATTATTTAATTGTTGCTCAATAAATGCTGTCCTCATCAGCTACACAGCCTGTTATTATCTGTTAATATCACTGAGCTGCCAATTTTACACAATCATCATTATTTTGTAAAATATGAGGAAATAGAATAAATAGAGTGCTATCTAATAATTTATTTTTATGTGGAGTTATGTCACATGAACAATTTAATGCATTATTATAATCTTGGAGTGAGAAGACACTCAAAAGCTCACATCTGAGTAAATAAATGATAAACCTTAACCATCAAAAAAATATACATATATATTGTAATGTCTTTTGTTGTTAAAGAGATGGGACTAAATTAACCTTTACTAATTGACTGCTGGGCACAACTTCAAGATCTGTTCTCAAGTATATTTAAAAGTAATTTAATTGATTTAAAAATTCATGGATCTTGTAGTCATGAATTGTGTTGATTTTGATTGGTTAACTCTGTCTATATTTAAAACGAGACATCAGTGGCATTTGCTTTGCCTCACCTGGAAGTTGACTTTAGGCACAGCCTGCTGGTTTTCAGTGAAACAGAAGTAATTGTCTGCTAAATGAGCTTTAGAGCCATGCTACATCTTGATTAAATGCTCTCTCTTTCCCTTTTGTAACACTGCTCATTAACTAATACAGTCCTTAATAAAGAATTTTGTGTTGGAAACAATGCAATTTTACTTGTTTTAATGCAATCATCTGAAGTTTTATTTAATGATTTACTATAATTATTAAGTTAAATTATTTACAGACAAGAACCATAAGCACACTTTCCATGTTTTCTAGAAATTTTCTAAAGAAAAAATGTGATATTATCAGCATATTTCCCAATACAGGTATTACTTTGAAAACATAATGTAAGTTTCAAAAACACTGTGTGAAAGAAATACTCTTTGAAAGAAAACTCCCAAGCACATATTGTAGTTATAACTCTGATCAGGTCTGTATAATGCATTTATCAGATAAATTTCAACTCTGAAAAATTTACCTATCTCCTGTGAGTAATTAAAACCTAGAATTATGTTCTATTCTCTAGGAAAACATAAAGAACAATGTAACTATTGTTTGGCTGCAATGGACCCAAAGTAAAGGTATAAAAATAACCACAGAGACTGAGTAAAATTCATGGAAAATTATAAATTTTAAGAGCTGACTGGCCAATTTCTCTGAAACATAAATAATGACAAGTGGTTTTATTAAGAATATTGAAAGATTCCTTTTTTCTAATATATGGTGGCATCCTATTCTAGAGTAAAATTACATTTGCATATAGGTACAGTCACTTCCTAAAATTCCTGAAAATATGATATCTGAATGGTTTTCAAGTAGGTTTTTTGTATTGATATTTACATAAAATAAGGCATATGGTCAGAGAAAGAGCTCCTCAATATTGGAATGGAAACATTCTGGGGAAAAATGGAAAAGTGGAGCCAGCCTCTCAAATGTTGATCAGTATAGCTTATCAACAGTGCTGTGACTGACAGTAGCTTCCACTCCCATCTTCTGGTACGCATTTTTCTTTTCATTGGATTTTGTAAATCTTCTTTCAATCTAGAGCCAGTGTTCTTTTGTTCAGGCTGATAAATCAGAAATTTTCATTTTGTTTTCAAATTCCTTTAATATACTTCATACCTATTATGTTCCTATAGGGGAGGAAATTTTTTTCTCTATTCTTCTAGGTTCGTTTGGCTGGCCTATTAAATTGATAGAATAGATTAAAAAGAAAATAACTAATTTAACTACATATGGACAGGAACCCCATAAAAAATATGAGATCCAAGGGCAAGTCAGTCAGTTGGGGCTGATATTGCCATCCTAAGAAAGGGAATAGGGGCCTGGGGCTTCAAAGAGGAGGAGCATATTTCACAAGAAAAGAAGAGTAGATGTTTTGTAATTAGATGCATGCCCTACCATCAGATAAGTTTTCCAGATAAGAAGTTATCTCTGGTAATAGGTCCCTTTTTGAACCTGTCCCCGTGTCTAAACTATTTTAAGCAATTAAAGGAGAGGGAAAAGTTTTTCTTGAGTCTGCTAAATCTTAACTGCCTTTCGCTCAAAATAATCCACATGCCAAAGTGGTATATTTTGGGGTCATGTACATTGAGCCACACCATTTCACGTACGTCTCTTTTGGTCAAGTATTATAATTTCAAATATAGTTTGACTACAGTTTCATACATTACTGTTAGAACTTCTATTGGAGTGCCTGGGTGGCTCAGTCAGTTAAGAGATATACTTGCCATTACCTTGGCATTTGTGAGTTCGAGTCCCACCTGGGGATCTGTGCTGACAGCTTGGAGCCTTGCACTTGCTTTGGATTCTGTGTTTCCCTCTCTCTCCACCCCTCCCCTACTTGTGCTCTGTCTCTCTAAAAAATAAATAAATGCTTTTTAATTAAAAAAATAAATATTAAAAAAGTTCCATCTAATTAAAATCCATATCAGATTTCTTGTAATCTAAGATAAGTAAAAGACTTGCATTTTAGTTTAATAGCTTTTCCCACATTTAAGTTAAAAAAGACCTCATTTGTTGCAATCATCCAATGGTAAGTAGTATCTTTTAGTTGTATAACAACAAATTTGTCTATATATAAAATATATCTATGTTTAAAGTGCATGGAATGCAGTGTACTAATATTGTAAAATAACATAATAATTTTATTTAAATTGTATTATCTGGCTCTTTTAAATACCAATCAGTTGAGTGGACTTTAAAACACACATTTGTGAGTATATAAAAATGTATAATTAGTTTACAGGACAGTTTAAAGGTATTTAAAAGTATATCCTTTAGGAAATAATCAGTCTCATCCGCACTAACATACCTTAGAGCTGCGAACAATAGCATCACGGAATCAGATAATGAAAGCAAGCTGCTTTTCCAGACATTTTCTTAGATGTTTTAAGAGATTTTTACTTCAACCTCTCCTTGTATTTATCCTGCTACAGCTTTCCTTAATCATATTTCATTTTACTTTTAGATAAGTTGAAATAAGTTGGAATACCTAGGTGGCTCAACTGGTTTGGTGTCTGATTCTTGATTTCATCTGACGTCATGATCTCACAGTTCATGAGATTGAGCCCCACACAGGGCTCTGTTCTAATGACATGGGGCATGCTTGGGATTCTCCCGCTCCCTCTCTCTCTGCCCCTCCCCATCTCACTCTCTGTCTCTCTTTCCCTCTTTCTGTCAAAATAAATAAATAAACAATAAAAACAAACAGAACTCTGTTGATGAGTGGTTTTAGCATACAGCAGGTACTCAATAAATATGTTAACAGAACAAGTAAATAAATTAATGGATGAATAATCCTGATTGAATGGTATTTACATAGTCTCCTTATTTTCAGGCTTTTTCTCCTATAAGCCATTACATGAACATTGCTAGATCAATCCCGCTAGTATGTTATCATCAGATTTTCTCAAAAATCTTTCTTAGTTCCATAAAGTCATAAAGCATAGGCTTTAGTATGACATTTACGGCTCTGTACAAAATGAACCCAGGTTTGTTTTCTATACATATCTTTCACTGTTGTCCTACGGTAATCCTTGATTCACACAAACTAATCTACTCACTGGCTCTCAAACATTTTCAAGTCATTTTCTTCTCTACCTTCATGTTTTTGCTCACAACTTTCCAAACCCTAATCATTTTTTGAGGAACTGTTGAAATCCTTAATCTCCAGCAAAGTCTTGTCCTGACAACCATAGCCAAAGCTGTACTCAGGACGAGTGATTAAGAATCATTGCCTAAGCCCTGTTCTTTGCAAGTTCCCAGGACTGCAGTGAAAAAACAAACTAACTAAGTAAAACCTAGGCCTACACATGCCACTCAAACATTAAGCCCCTAGCACACAGGGTAGATCTGGCCTGTTCATATATTCAACTAATACTACTCCCACTCAACACACAGTCCATGAGCAATATTGCCTGCTGTAACTCCAAAATGTCTTCTTTCCATCCATTTCTTGATCTGAACTGCTGCTCCTTAGGATGTTTTGCCATCACGTCTTGCATGGGCAATTGCTATGCCTCCACTCTGGTGCCCATATCTCCCCCACACTTTACCACTCCCACTCCCCAAAATCTTTCCACATGTCAGTCTAGTTGTTTTTTAAATGTGTGTGTGTGTGTGTGTGTGTGTGTGTGTAAACTTAATAGGTTTAAATATAAACTTTCTTCTAGCCTCCAGGATCATTAACATGCTAATGAATTCTCATCATATTTAGAATAAAAAANGTCTGATTAAGTGGAACACAGAGGATTTTTAGAGCAGGGGAAATACCTTGTATGATCCTATAATGATGGATACATGTCATTATACATTTCTTTAAACCCACAAAATGTACAACAACAAGAATGATACCCAATGTAAGCTATGTGCTTTGGCTGATTATGATGTGCCAATGTAGTTTATCGGTTGTAACAAAAACCTCATTGGGGAGATTGATAATGGGGGAAGCTATCAACATGTGGGTACAGGGTATATGTGGGAAATCTCTGTACCTGCCTCCCAGTTCTGCTGTGCACATAAAACAGTTCCAAAAACTGTTCTAAAAATAGCAGACCTGGACTACTACCATCCAAACATGGATGAATTGCAAGCATACATACACACTGTACAAGTGCATTTATATAAAAAATGGGCAAATCTAAATTATGGTTTTAGAAAAAAATTTATTTTCTTCCATGTGTGGAAGGTATTTACTATCTTCCATTATTGAACACTGAATAAAGTATGGTGTTAAAAATTAAAGTAGTGTTTAACTTTGGGTAAAAACGGGTGTAGTAAGTGGAGGGGGCTCTAGAGAAGTTTCTAAATTGTTGATAATGTAATGATCCTTGATCTGAATTGTGGCTACTGGACGTCTTTACTTTGGGATAACTTACAGAGTTTATTAATTGTGTATGTATCTGCATGTAAATAAAGAAGCAAACATTTGTTAGGTATCTAATGTATGTATGAAAGATTGTGTTGGGCACTGTATTCCTTCTTTTCACCCCTTTGTTAATATCATCCCTACTGGAAAAATGAAATTGTTTGCTTAGTAGGTCACCACTGAATATCAGAGGTGTCAGCTGATATTCAGCTGCGGAGTCAGCAGGGTAAAGATGGGAACAAGAGAAAAATTTTAATGGCTTATAATATTATTATTTTATACTTATGAATAAAATAACACTATGATTATAAATAATTGATTTAATCTACTCATTATACCTTATTGGCTACTAGCCTCACTTACATATAGCAAAATGTAACAAAACTGCAATTCTTTAAAAATATTCCAATATTGACTCTCTCTCAAATCTTAATTAACTTTTATCTCCACAACCTAATCTAAATCTGCAAGTTTTTAAAAATAATTATTGTATAAACTCAGCAGTCTGAAACAAATGTAATAACATCTCCAAGGTTAATCTCAAGTCATATAATTAAAATTATCACAAGTACAGTGACCTTAGCCATTTCATAGTAGTGTCAAGTTGTTGGAAAAAGAGAATTCTCCTGACTTGTCACTTAACATTTTAAGATATATGTGATTAAGCAAGATTTGACCAAAAAGTGACAGGTCAGATTTTCTCGTGGTATCTTGAATATATGGAACTGCTACTTTTGATCTGTAAACTGTGACACTGACTCAGACATGTAGCAGGCAGAACTGATGCCTTCTGTCTCAAGCTACAGAGGAAGATTCTCAGCATGTGGCTTAGGGGTTATATTATGCTGATGACAGAACAGTCAACATTTAGTGCTGGAAGTCAATTTCACTATAAAATAGAGTTAACTGTAGCATGCCCCACCTCCTTGTTATGCAGCTCATTATTCATTATTTGCTCATTTACTTCTATAACATCACTGTTTTGTTGGTGTTTTAAGCCTTCTTATTGTATCCCTTCTAATTCCATTTATTGGCTGCACTTTAGATATCTGTGTGTGTGTGTGTGTGTGTGTGTGTGTGTGTGTGTGCGTTCTTAATGCAACAGATGTTTTCTCTGAAACAGATTAGACACTTTAATGTGGGCTTCCTTTTTTAGATAATTTGTTATTCTCAATTTTCTTTTGGATTTATGGTATATTCTTTAATATTATCAAGCAGAAAATACTGATATAAGAGAATTTCTCTTGAAATGTGGCATTGTTTTGTATCTTCTTTTATCATGATCATACTGTTCTTCATGTGTGTATTCAACTTGTATCAATCGTGTGTTAAATAGTTGTACTGGAAATAATTATATAAGGAAGGAAACACAGTCATGAAGTAGAGAAAGATCAACACAAATATACACATAATTCATGTAACAAAGTATTTTAGGTGATGAAATATATATTTTAATAAGTTGTAGTTGTGGCAAAAGGAAGATGAACATAATTCTATCAGCTAGACAGAGATTTCAAATAAAAGTTAAACTTGTAAACTGAATAGGTATTCACCAGCTGAAAGGTGGGATGTGATAACAGGCATACAAAGCAGTTAGAACAAAATCAAAATCTGAAGTAGTCTTGTTGTGTGTGACATTGCCCATATCAAGAGCGGAGACTGTGACTCTCTGCATCAAATAAAGGGTATAAGGAGCAGATGGAATGTGTCACTAGATGAGTATAAGACTGAAGATGTAGAAAAGGCACTGATTGTAAGAGACTGGCTATCTTATAATAAGGTGTTCCCCCCTTCTGCTGTAAAGAATCACAAGGCATTGGGGAAACTGGGTGGTTCAATCAGTTAAGTGTCCAAACTTCAGCTCAGGTCATGAGCTCACAGTTCATGAGTTTGAGCCCCATGTCAGGCTCTGTGTCTCCCTCTCTCTCTGCCCCTCCCCAGCTCTTATGCTTTGTCTCTCTCTATCTCCTGCTCTCTCTCTCTCTCTCAAAAATAAATAAACGTTAAAAGCAAAACAAAACAAAACAAAAAGAATCACAAGACATTGAAGCATCTTAAGCAGGGACATATGTCAACTAGCTATCTCTGGCAGCAATGCAAATGGAAGACTGGATTAAAAATAGAGTTCTAATGAACTAATCCAGATGAAAGATCTGAATTCAAACAAACCTATGTAGGTAAAGAGAGAAAGATGGAAAACAGGTGAATTGCTCCAGTAGGCAATATAAACAGCTCTCCACAGTGTGGCAAAGTAGTGGCTAATTTAATAAGAAAGGAAGTGGTTGATGGTGTCAAATATTGTAGGGAAGTCAAATAGGATGAGACACCAAATGACGTACAGAGATTTAAACGTTAGTAACTTTGCTGGAGCCACTTTGATGGGGCCAGAAGCCTGACAAAACTGACAAGAATGAATAAAATATGATACAATTAAGACAAGTATAGGAGACTTACATTTGAGATTTATTTCTAAAGGGAAAGGATATAAAAGGGCATCTAGAAACAGAGTTGATTGAGAGTTTTCTTTTTGTTTTTATATTTATTTTTATTTTTATAGGAAAAACTTGAATATATTTTAACCTTAAGAAAAGAGAGGATGGTAGAAATATTGAAAATAAAGAAAGAATGATAAAAATTTACCTGCCATGCCCCTGAAAATTTTGAAGGGAATCAGATCAAACATATAGGTTGTGGGGTAGCAATTCTATCTAAATTACAAGAAAAAATGTGAGAATAAATGCAGATATTTTTACCTAAAAGAAGTATAAAGAGTTTACACTAGCTAGCCTTAAAATTCTAGGATTATATATAAGGCTTTTATTCAATTTATTTTATGTTGTTTTTATTTTATGTAACATTTTGTTTATGAAAGACAATCCATACATTTTTAAAATTTGATAAATGTTACAGAAGAATATTTATTTCATAATAATGCAATGTAATGTGTATTCAAGATTTGTCCACAGTCGGCAACTGAGAAAATATATTGCAGGTATATTATTCAAAATATCTATTTGATTTCTGTGTGGTATTTGATAATCTCTGCATATGCACATGCTCAAGACAAGAAGCAAGTTGTATTAGAGTAATGATAAAGATATTTTTTTCCTTTTTATCACTACTTTATCTAAAATGGAACAGCAAATTAATAAATAATTTTTGGATATTTATAAATACAATTTTGGAGATAATCAAATGTCATCAATCAAAACAGAATCATTATAAAACCCTCCATAGATTTAGCATGTACAAGAGATTTGGACTTTACAAGAATTCCTTGGGTAGTAAGGTTCTCTAAGAGATAACAATATCCTATTGTGTTTCCCCCGTTTCCAATCCTACTTTGTGCTTGAGTGAGACAGGACCAAGTTATCTACCAGACAAAAGAGTCATAGTTTATAGGACACACATTAGTTTTAGAAGCCCACCAAATGTTTCACACTGTTTAAAATCAGAAGGAAAACCTGAACTTTTCAAAGAAAATTTTGTAATATGTAATATTAATTTATTTGTCTTTATAACAATGCAGTCATAAAATATAATCGTTAACACTTTTTTTCTGGAGGAAAGGCCCACGAAGGCAAAAGTGGTTTTGGCTCATGATAGTCATAATGTGGCCCTGGAGTCTGAGGAGAATAGTGTTTTCAGTTTGGGTTCCCCACAAAATGAGTTATGTTGTGACCTGAGATTCATACAGAAGTTTCCAGGTGAACAAGAGGTGAAAGGTCTTACACACTCTAGCAGACATCTGTGGTTTGCTTTGTCATTTCCCCTTGGTCCACCTATGATTCTAGCAGTAGCTCTCTGGACAATATCATGCCACGTCACATTTACACTGACAAGTGCTTCACATAAGGCACATGCCACACATACAGAAAGATATGCCTAAGTCTTTCTGAGTCAGGCTTCTCAAGCCATGGGCCCCTACTCAGTCCAAGAAAACTCCCAACCTGCAAAGCACAGAAATATAATCAGATTCATTGAATATATGTTGAATAAATGTGTATTCTGCTCTCATTGGTTGTAGCATTCCATAAATGTGAATAGATTAAGTTGGTAATGGTATCATTACCACATAGAATATGGTAAATTCTATATGGTAAATCTTCTATACATTTACTAATTTTCTTTTTACTTGCTCAGTCAATTGTAGAGAGACGAATGTTGAAATTTTCCATTGCAATTTTGGATGTGTCCATTTCTGTGTTCAAGTTTTATCAAATTGTGTGCATGTATTTCATCTGAAATCTTTTTTGACTAATAATATACCTATTCCTGTTTTGTTTTGAATAGTGTTTATATTATATATTATTTCTATCCTTTTATAATTGGCATCATATATATAAATGTTTATTTTGTGAGAAAAAAAGAGAGGAAAAGAAAGTGGGGGGGGGAGGGACAGAGAGAGAGGGATGGAGAGAATAAGCAGGCTCCATGCTATCAACACAGAGCCCTATACAGGGCTCTCAATAACAATGAGATCATGACTTGAGCTGAAATCAAGTGTTGGATGCTTAACCAACTGAGCCACCCAGGTGCCCCAGCCCATTAACATTTTTAAAGCTATTTTATCTCTGCTTCTAAGGTACATATTACTTAAGATATGGAGTTACAATGAAAAGATAAATTTTAAATTGCCTTCAAAGCCATGTTTAAGAAATTAAACCCTGGATAGTCCACTGACTTGCAGTGTTTTCACACTAATTATTAAGGAGCAAGCCATCATACTGGTAATCTGCAAGCGAGTATAGCCAAATAAATGGATCTTCTGTCCTGTAATTCATGTATTTCATCTTTTAAATATGACTTTACTTTTCCTGCAATTCTCTCTACAAATATGAAATTGCTAGCTATTTTATCTTTTCAACTATGGAATTTTTCTTGAAACATAGCATGCTCCACTAAGTTCAATACTGAAATTTTAGAATTTTACCTAATGTCCTGATTTTAAAAGATTTATATTTGGGGGGAGGGTCATCTGGGGGCTCAGTCAGTTGAGTGTCTGACTCTTGATTTCAGCTCAGGTCATGATCCTAGGGTCATGAAATAGAGCCCTGCATTGGGCTCCTTGCTTAAAAGCCCCTCCCCCCCCATTTCACCTCTTCCTTGTTCATGCTCTCTCTCCCTCTCAAATTAAATAGATAAATAAATAAAATAAATAAATAAATAAATAATATATATTTTTCAAAGTTAGAAATTATACCTTTATTATTCAATATGTACACTTTTATTATTTCAGGGCTTTTATGTAACTGCTCTTGCTAATTTTATTTATTACAAAATACATTTTTTATTGCATTCATATTTTAAGTTACGAAAAAATTTAACTTTTAGAAGAGAGAAAGTGGCAAATCTATTGGAAATTAGTGGAAATTTAAAGTCATAAAATTTAAAAGTTTAAAGTATATTCCCTTCTATGAAAGAGTAAACAATCATAATAGTAAGGGAACACACGCAGAGCTTAAAAGCCTAATCCATTACAAAAAATAAAATTGCCCACTTAACATAGGGTTGCCTGGGTGGCTCATTTGGTTAAGTGTCTGACTTTGGCTCAGATCATGATCTCACAGTCTGTGGGTTCGAGCCCTTTGTAGGGCTCTGTGCAGACAGCTCAGGCCTGAAGGCTGCTTCAGATTCTGTGTCTCCCTCTCTCTCTGCCCCTCCCCCACTGAGTCTCTGTCTCTCTCAAAAAAAAGACATAAAAATTTATTTTTAATTACTCACTTAACATTTTAAATTATTTTAGTATTAAAGTGGACTTTTACATGTTTTAAGTCTCCATTTACAGTTACTTGAATAATATAATGTTCTACTCTCTTCTTCTTTCCTGCATAATTTTCTCAACATAATATTATTGTTCCTTCAAAAATATTTGATGTTCTATAATATGTCCATATTATACACTTTTACTATTATTTCAATGAACAATTCACCCATATCAATAAACTTAGGGACAGTGATAACAAAGATGTTTTTACAAGCAATTGAACAAAATCTTCACATGGAAGTTATACCTATCATCACAGTATAATCTGCACCTGGAAATGATAGTACTGGTCCAGAAAGTAACTGTTTCTGAAGTTTTATTGAAGATTAAACATGGTTTTGCAAGAATTAAGTTTATTTTGTTTAGAAGAAATGGCAAATTCAAATTGTGTTAAAGAATAAAGAGAATTAATTGGTTTTAATAACTACGAATTACATAAATTTGTTATATGCAGGATACTTTTCCCAGAGGTTCACCAGATTAGGAAATATAGATTTCCTAGAAAGTTTAATTTTCCCTAATCTCTGAGTTTAACTGACTCCAAACTGTCCAGTTCTTCTAAGCAAGGCACAGAATACTTCCCCAACACCATTGGCACTGTCTTAAGATATCATTTTCTTCAAATGGTAAAGACACCTTTTGTTTCATGTTCTTTGAATGATTAAATCTCAAGAATTCCATTCCCTAACTAGTGATAATCTCCCTCCTACTGTTGTCAAATTATAGTTTGAAAACATTAAAAACATGATTCTCATACATATAGATATAAAGCAACCATGTGTTGAAGATTTATCTAACTAATTAATGGATTAAGTGGGAAGACAAAGCGAATTCAAAGAAATTAAGAGGCCAAGTATTTATAGCAAATAAAAATATGGAGAACAAAGATAGCTGAAGAAAATCTATATTTTAGGGATATATAGATATCTATATCTATACTTTTATCTATAGAAACAGATATAGATACATATAAAGAGAGAGAGAGAAAGAAGTATTCACTACAGGTATATTTCTAGAGTTCACCAGGAAAATATGTAAAGGAATCTTACAAGATGAGGGTAGAGATTTTAACAGAACACTACTTGTCTCATCTAACATTGTGATGTTTTTTCCAACTGATCCAGTTCTCCATCAGAAAGTGTTCTGTTTGAGGACAACAAGTAAAGAGAAAACCTGGGAATCTATTCTCTAAAATTTTCATGAAATCACTTTTCTTGCTTAGATGCCTATAACATGGGATGGGCTATTTGACCAATTAAATGTCCCAAACTATTTTTTATAAGAATCTTAAGCTTATTTTAATGCACATATTGAATTTTAGGGATCACAACTATGGGAAAATGTATTTGCATATTGAATGAAGTATTTTTTATTTTTTATTTAGGTTAATTTAAATATTGTAAGATATAAATCTGAAGTTTGACAAACATCTATACTCAACTAAACAATATTCCAATAAATACATAGGTCATTTCTATCAATCCAGAAACTTTATTCCACTTTCTAATCAATTTCTGCCTTTGCAGGGTAGCCACTAATCTCATTTCTGTCACCATATAAGTTTCCATATTTTGAATTTTATACAAATGGCATCATTTCTTTACTCAATATGTTCTTAAAATTTATCCATTTTGCTAAATATTCCCAGAACTAGCCAGGGGAATGGGCTAGTGATTATGCAGAATAATGTAAATTATTGCCACATATTATTCTATTTAATGCATATACCATAATTCATCTACTTCTCTGTTGATAGATACTGGCTTACTTCCAGTACTGAGCTATTATAAGTAAAACTAATATAAATAGTGATGTACAATTTTTCTATGTTGTATATTTTCATTATTATTGGGTAAATACCAAGAAGTGGAGTCATTAGGTCATATGGTACTTGTATGATTTACTTTAAAAAAAATTTTAATGTTCATTTATATTTGAGAGAGAGAGTATGTGCGTGTGTGTGTGTGTGTGTGTGTGTGTGTGTGTGTGTGTGAAGAGCAGAGGAACAGAGAGAGATGAAGACAGAATCTGAAGCAGGGTCCAGGCTCTGAGCTGTCAGCACAGAGTCCAATGTGGGGCTTAAACCGATGGACCACAAGATCATGACTTTAGCCAAAGTCAGACGCTTAACTGGCTGAGCCACCCAGATTCCCCTGTATGATTTATTTTATTAGAAATTGCCAAACCATTTTCCAGAATGAAATGACAATTTTATACTGTCATCAGCAACTTGAGAATTACATTTACTCCATATCCTTGCCAACATTTTATATTGTTGGTACTTTCAATTTTAGTCAACAAATGAGTGTTTAACAATATCTTATTGTAGTTTTTATCTGTATTTTCCCATTAAAATTTTTTTCATGTGATTATTGAGCATTTAAAAAATTTCTTTTAGAAGGGTCTGTTCAATTATTGTTTTTTTACAAGATTTTTTTGTAAAAGGCTTTACCTCCCTCTCAATTGCCTGCTTGTATTAGAAAGAGAGCTAGCTGTTAACTGAGATTCCTCTTTACCTAAGAAACTTGTTTACATAATAGGGTAACGTTTGTTTTTCAAACACTTCCTTTCATCTCATAGAATTCTCTATACATACACTATTAAATTTGATTTTATCCTATTAATCTGTCCTATGCCAATTTGATTTTTAGTCCAGCTAGAAAGATTGTTTTTCAGGTTGATTTATTCATTTTGAGAGAGAGAGAGAGAGAGAGCTCGAGTGATGAGACAGACAGAAAGAGAGGGAGAGCGAGAGAATCCCAGGCAGGCACCACACTGTCAGCACAGAGCCCAGTGCAGTGCTCCACCTCACAACTTGTGCAATCATGACCTGAGCTGCAACCAAGGGTCAGATGCTTAACTGACTCAGCCACCAAGGCACCACTAGTCCAGTTAGAAGGAGCTTGAGGAGCAGAGGAAGTTCTTCCTCCCCAACACTGAATATGGGTTCATTGTTAGATATGTATTTACAAGTATTTTCCCCCAATCTGTGATTCATCTATTCATTTTATTAATATTTACCCACTCATTTTATTAATATAGATTAATTTTACTAATGCTGAAGTCTCAAGGCCATAGATTATCCATATGAAAAAGTCAGAAATAGTTAGGAATTTTCTAAAGTATGAATATAGCTGCATATTTAA
This sequence comes from Crocuta crocuta, assembly GCF_008692635.1. Taxonomy (NCBI): domain Eukaryota; kingdom Metazoa; phylum Chordata; class Mammalia; order Carnivora; family Hyaenidae; genus Crocuta; species Crocuta crocuta. The sequence continues at coordinate 5,505,323 of NW_027529533.1, forward strand.
AGCCTGATGAAGCAGGAAAATTAGTTGAGTTGTTGTGGTACCTAAAATTTTTAAAAATAAGGGCAGATTTTTAAGATAGTATTTAAAGGTTTTGGGAAAGACGTACAGATGGAAGTAAGAAAGGACCACAAATGACAGGTACCACAGCATGAGCTTCAAGGTGAGGAGGGGACAGTAATAGTGTATGAGGAGAATAGAAGAAAAAATACACATGAAGAGTCTTCTCCTGAGGGAGACTAGAACCTTGAAGCCAGCAAAGATAGCTTTCCCTAGCCCCATGCTCCTTTTTCTATCCCTTGTGTAGTAGAGTCCCCTCCCTAAAGAATGTGGTGATAAAAAATCTCAAGATAAGGGAAGGTAACCTGTGATGTCCCTCAGGACTCTGTAACATGAAACCACCTAATCAGACTGTATATCTATACATATCTATACATATGTCTCCCATATTTGGGAGACAAAGAAATAGAAAATGCATTAAAGGCTATACCACGCAGCATTCAGGGCCCAGTTTTTTGGGTATGAACCCAAATGAGCCATTGCCTGTACAGATAAAGTTGCTTTTTGAAAGAAAAGCCTCGGTGTCACAACTCTCTGTGTGAGAATCCTCCTACACTTGCACTTTCAGGAGTGCATAAAGTTCGAGCTCAAAATAATGGGAGGTAGCAAGTCATTATAGGCCTAAAGGAATCGGATTTAACCACAGTTTAACTTAGTATCAGGTAAGAAGAGACAAAAAGAGGTGGCTTTATACCCCAGATAGATGATTAAACTGAAAACCCAGAGTTAAATTAAAAATACCAATTCCATGTGTATTCTTTTAGCACCTTTAAATGCTTTTGATGGATCTGTGCACATGGAATGATACAAGAGTAATATGATAACTAGACAATTTTTACAGGAAATAATAGCATTGTGGAGAAAAGCCTTAAACATATGACCTAATAAAATAGTATAGTGAGACAAACTAGGATCAAAGGCCAAAACCACTCTTCAGGACTCTTGAGTTCCTGGACCCAATTTCAAAGTATGTGGTGGGGGAAGGGGCTTCCCACACAACACCAAGCAATTTTCAGGAAACCAGCAAGGCATCTGAGAATTCAACTCAATTCTGACACTGGAGATTGCATCAGATTCCACAGGTAAAGGGCTCAGTACCAGAGACCATCCCCTCCTCCACTGCAGATGACAGTCACAAGCCCAGATTATTACCTGTACTTCCTAATGACTTATATATCATAGATCCTCACAACCTCTTCCTCACAGTCAATTAATTTGCTACAGTGGCTCAAAAAGGTCAGAGAAACATTTTGCTTGCTAGATTACCATTTTATAATAAAAGGATATGATTTAGGAGTAGCCAGATGGAAGAGATGCATAAGGCAAGGAATGTGGAAAAGAGTATGGAGCATCCATGCCCTCTCAGGGTGTGCCGTGCTACCACCATTCCATGTTCACCTACCCAGAAGCTTTCTGAACTCTGTTCTTTGGGTTTTCATTGAGGCTTCATTACATAGACATGATTGATTAAATTACTGGCCATTGACTACAGCCCTTTCTCCTCCCAGGAGGTTTGGGGATTTAGGGCAATTACTGAAAATTCCAACCTTCCAATGACCTAGTTGGTTCCTCTGGCAACCAGACTCCATCCCCAGGTTACCTAAATACTTTCCAAAGGTTGCTTCTTTAATATAACAAGACTTCTTTATCAATGAAATCTCAGGAAATTCCAAGAGTTTTAGGAGCTGTGTGCCAGGAACGGGGTCAAAGACCAATGTATATTTCTTATTATAAATCACAATACCATAGGCTTGATAATGATTTTCTTTTTAAAAAATATTTATTTTATTTTTGGGAGAGCACAAGCGGGGGAGGGGAGTATAAGAGGGGATATAGAGGATCTGAAGTGGGCTCTGGGCTGACAGGTAGACAGCAGAGCTCTATGTGGGGCCCCAACTCACAAACCTTGAGATCATGACTTGAGCTGAACTTGGATGCTCAACCTACTAAGCCACCCAGGTGCCCCTCGTTAAAGGTTTTCAAAGAAAGGAATTATCACCTGGCTTGGATAGACCGCGATATGCTTCTGGGAAGCCTGGCAATTGGTTATACCTATGGTTAGGTGGATGTTGGACAGGAAGAAGTGGGCCAAAAAGAGAACAACTTCAGGGGCAAAGCGTTCTCTTGGGATCTGCCTCTATCAGTAAAAGTGCTATTTTGCACATCACTTTTCTGACAAAATTGTTGAGTTAAACATAAACACGAGGTAATGTTTTGCCTATAGGAATATTCTCAAGCAATTTTCTTCTTATCCAAAACTAACCCTCTCTCTGTATTTCAATTAAGAATGTTCTTTCATAATACAAAAGTCTGGCTTAAAACCATCATTCTCTTCCTTGTAGCTGTACAACTTTATTGTTTTCCATTGTAAGATGTGTAATTAAATCATGTGTTGTAAAGCACTGTACCATTCAATGAAATAGAGTGTCTTTATATAAGATGCTTCATTTTCAAAGTGACTTTGACCTTTTTGCTCTTGGCCCACTGAAATGCATTCTGAAAAGGATAAAAGTGTTGGGCCCAAATTGTGAGTCCCCTGAGACCCCTAAGGAGCTGGCACCGATGCAAGTACATAAGGGTCTTTATCACAAGCTCGAGCAGGAGCTCACCCGTCTACCGGCGCAGCAGCAGCAAGGAGAAGCCTTGAACAATGGCGAGCAGGGTTTTTATGGGGTAAGAGACAGGGGTGTTACAGTGTACACGTTGTACGTTTTGCATCATCACATAAGCACCAATCATAATTGTACAGCACCCATGGTAACAGTTTTGACCATTCAGTATCCGTGAGGCGTCTGTTACTTTTGGTGGGACCTAATCATGACCTTTGAGAATCCTTTGAAAATGACCAATTATGAGGTGAGTTCAAAGGGCCTACGTGGGGTTTAGGCAAGCAGTGAGTGATTGGCTAGTTTGTACAGAGTAACTATCTGCAGTTCCCAGCCCTGACTCAGACCACAGGAATGTTACACATTTCTTTTCATTGGCTGATCCGAGGGTGGTCCGAGGAAAAACTGAAGCTTTTCCTGGAACTGGGGCTATGTGGAGCCCGAGGTTGCTCTTAATGGAGGACTTAATTTCAGGCTCTTCAAAAGGAAGTGGCTTGTCTTTGACTACTCAGGTTAAAGTCTGAATTTTATAACTATTATTGAAACATATGCTATTTATCTTTTTTTTAAGCTGCAATTTTTTGAGTACCAACTACGTCCCAGATACTTTTTAAAAGAAAGTACTTTTAATGTAATATCTCATTTAATTCTCACATCTTTACAAATTCAAGTTTAGAAAAAGTGGAGACTTTCTCTAAAGGTACATAGCTGTAAATTAAAACTCCGAGAACTGAAGTAAGGTTTTCAAATGCCAAGTCTGACTGTACAGGAAATGATCATTAAATGCAATGCCTTATCTTGAATTGCATCCTAGACCAGGGAAATAATATTTCTCTAAAAGACGTTATTAGGATGATCTGATATAATGAAAGTTCATTTTATACCTCATGTCATGATAGGAAAAGGTAGGATTCAGTGGGCAGGGAGGAAAAGGTTAGGATCTGAGGTCCCTGGGTGGAGAAAAACACATATTTTCAAACAATACTGGGAGCTTTTGACTACAGCAAACCCCCTCAGGTGTAAGGTTCCTCTTAAGAATGTAACAGACACCACTTACTCCCCCTCCAGTTCCCCTCAGGAATTTGTCAAAAGACCTAACTAAAAGCAAGTAGTAGACTATACAACATATGACCCACAAGGTCATAGACCGCTCATACAATAGAAATGAGCCAATCAAAAAGGAATGACTAGGCATTTAGAGTTACCTGGTCAATAAGGACAGAACCTGAGAAAAAACAAGGGAGGGGGAAGTGTGGGAGGGCTGACAGGAACTATATAAAACAAGGACCCTTGCCTATAGTCCCTGGCATTCACTTTGGAATGCTACCTCTCTGTAAAGAGAGGTTTCATACTATTCTTCTCTTATTACCTTTGCTTGGTGCTCATTTTTGTGTCCACCTTTTCATTCTTCCAAGCAGTGAGACAATGAACCCCCAGTTTTGAGGTAAAGAATCCTGCAACAATGTTCCATTTCCTAAGTTTACACTGTTTATACAAGGGAATATCTTTACTCTTGGAAAATGCATTCAAAAGTATATATGGGTAAAGGAATTTGATGTCACCAACTTTACATGCAAATGATTCAGAAAATAATATTATACATATATTTTATAAATTTATGCTTGTATTATATATATTTATACACACACCTATATATGTACATACACACTAATGAGGTTTTTTTGGGGTGATAGTGGAGTTCATGGGGTCTGGAGCCAATGGCCAAGAAAGAATTCTTGAAGATGTCTTTCATACAAAAAAGTGATTTTATTAAAGCAAGGGGACAGGACTCATAGGCAGGAAGAGCGGCCCCAGGACCATGAGGAGAGACTTGTCATACACTACGGAGTTGGTGGAAGGTAAAGTCTAGGGGAAGTTTCCAATGAGATTTGCATAAGCTATAGAAAACCCACAGGATATTGGAGGTCTAGGCATTGTTGAGCTAAGGTTGTTTCTCTCTCTAGCAAATCATTAGCATTAAGACAGTAGGGAGTTCCTGGAGACACGTTTTATTCTGCCTGCCTCAGATATTTGTCAATGGGCTGCAGGTTATAAGGAAATTTAATTTTATCTGCAATTTCCTTCTGCCTTTGTTTCCCATATCACACACATTCTATCAAAATGTTAGCAACTCATGAATTAATGAATTTTCATGCAGAGTACATAGGAATCGTTTGTATTATTTCTGTAAATTTTCTGTAATATTGAAATTCTTTCAAAATTAAAACCTAAAATAATTCTAGAAGTCATAAAACATGTCAGTAAAAAATAGTGCCATATATTTATTTTTAGTGTTTGAAATGCTGTGTTCATTGCTGATTGTTGCTTAATGTATGAGCAAGATTTGCAATATTACTTTTCTATTCAAAGTAATGGAAACACTGCAAGACTGTATTGAAAATAATATTTCCTGTTAAATCTAGTACAATTTTTACTGTATTAAATATTTTCTGACATAGTATTGAAATGTTCTGCAATGTAGTGTAAGCCCTCACAGTGGTTTTTGTTTGTTTGTTTTTTGTTGTTTTCTTTTTCTCTTTTTTGTAGTGCAAACACCTGACTTAAGCATTGATTGCCAAGGCACCCACTTCAAAGAGGGCCATCTGGAATGAACACTTTGCTAGCCACGTGGCTAGATACAGAGCCAGGGCTCCTCTCCAAACTCTTTTGTTTTATAAATCTTGGTTGATTTCCATAACTGACCATTTAGAACACTTATTTTTTTCTCCCTTCAAGCTTTAAACTCCCACTCTTATATTTTAAATTCACCAGTGAATTCACCTGGAATCATGAAATTCCAGGCCCCCACTTCCCCTCAATAAAAGCAGAACCCCCCCCCCACACACACACACACACATACACACTTTCTCTCCCCTGACCACCCCTGCCCTGACCCTGCAAATTCCTTGTGTGGACTTAGGTGTGCTATGTAATTTCCCGAGTAATAAACCTTTATTTTATCAAAGTTCCCTTATGGTTATTGCTGCAGGGCCTCTTGCAGTCATAAGAACACTGAGCATTGTCCAACCACAACACTGATCACAATATTGATTATTGACAAGCTAAGATCGGCAAAAACTGGCAAAAAACATTTATTCTGTAATAATTTTAATAGAGAAAGTCACTGGATTTTAGACGTGCTCATTAATACCTTGTATGCACATGAAATAGATTTAGTGCCTATAGCTGTATTCCTTGTTATCAAATTACAGTGAAGGATGTGCCACTAATTACAGATCAAGTAAATATTGCTTTTAGAGTTCCTTTTCTCCTTAGTGTTACATTTTCTCACTTAAAAAAGAAATACGTAAAATTGATAATGCACACAAAATCTTTTTTTTTTTTCAAATAATATAAGAATTACTGTAGATCCAGTGAGGAAAGATTTCGCCCTGAGAAATATAACCATCACAAAGAAGACTTTCTAGAGAATGATGGTTTTCCTTTCTAAGGAATGGTTTTATTTCTTCTTCCAAATGCCAGCTGAAGAATGGTAATATTTTTTGTCTTTGTAATGCCAACAGTAATCACACACATGCTGAAGTTCATAAATAGTTAAACTACTGAGTTTTATCATAGCTTTCCATGTCAGAAAATAACTATTTTAATTTTGTTAATGCAGAGTCTATGTTGATTACCACATATTTTAACATTAAATAAATCCTATGAAGTGTTATATGTAAGTAAGATACTACTTAAACATTATTATTTAGTGCTTTATTGTTGTTGTGACCATTTATAGATTTGTGGGGGTTGGTATTTTTGGTATGTGAAAAAATTAAGTCATCAGATACCCATACTAGTGTACTTCATCTACTTTAAAAACATAGAAAAATATATTTATGATTAATATTCCTTAAACCCAAAAGCACATTCAATTAACTAGCTTACTTGCCTTTATCACTCTTCTAAGAGAATACATTCCAGGAAAAAGTTACACATTTTCAACTCCTTACCTTTATTCATACTTGTGGACAATAAGCATCTCCATAGAGTGAGAAGACTTGTATGTGATATACAACCCTTCTCTGTACTAATTGTGTGACTTTAGTCAAGTTATTTAATCTCACAACTTTTGTTTCCTAATAAACAAAATAGGAGTGTTGTCCACACAACATATGGTTGTTTTCAATATCGTCTGGTGTAAATGAGAATTAAATCAGATGATGTATAAGAACACTTAGTGCAGTGGCATGTGATAGGTACTCAAAGAATGGTTATGAATATTTCATTATCATTTTTCTCCCTCTCAGGTGAAGTATGCAATTGTGCATATGGTCTGAGATTAGGGATGTTTACATCAAGCAGTTTATTTGTTATCCTCTCCTTCCCTAGGTATTCTTCAACTCTTGCCCTATTGCCTAGGGAAATTATTTTCATGTGTTCCCCTCTCTTATTTCCATTCTTATTTATTTACTTATTTTTATTTAAATTTTTGTTAGTTAATATACAGTACAATATTGGCTTCTGCAGTAGAATTCAGTGATTCATCACTTACATACAACACATCACAAAAAAATTACTACTCATCACAAAAAATTCTCCCCTTAATACCCATCACCCATCTAGCCCATCTCCCCAGTCACCTCCCTCCATCTAACCTGTTTGTTCTCCATTGTTAAGAGTCTCCTGTGGTTCGTTTCCCTCTCCTCTCTTCCCCACCCCCCTTCCCATCTGCTCTGTGACTTAAATTGTTGTACACTTTTCCTGCCAGAGATTAGTATAGCTACTATGTAAGAAATAGAAATTCTAACTTAAAATGACTTTAATAATAAAGGACATTTTTGGTCTAAGAAAAAAACAAAACTAAAATAAAATTCACACTTAGGACAAGAGTGAACCCAGATTGACAATTTCACTAAAAATCCAGTGTTTCCCTTCTTTCTACTTCACCTTCTTTGTCATAGGCTCCATTTTAAAGCTTGCAGCACTTATGGTCACAGGATGACTGGCAACTACAACCAGTTATCTGTTTCTTGGGTAGCCAGAGGGAGAATAAGTTTCCCTAAACCAGTACTTCTCAAAGTTTATGTGCATGTGAATCACCTTGGTAGGAAATTTGTTACATTGAAAATCAGATTCAGTAGGTCTTCAAGTTCATAATCCCACATTTCTAATTAGCTCCCAGATCAAAGCTGCTCGCATGTGGACCACACTTTGAATAAAAAGGTCCTAATGGTGGTTCTCAAAGTATGATCTTCTTCCAATCAGGAGAGTAATAATTGGGCCCTGCCTATGACCCCAGAAACCGTGGGGGTAAGGCCCAGAAGCCTCTATTTTAACAAACCTGCCAGATAATTCTGATGCACACCAAATTTGAAAATCACTAACCTAAATCATACACAAAAGAACTCGGTTTACTCATGGAAATCCAGGTGATTGACTTACATTGAGTACCTCAGTCTAACATAAGGATTCACTGGTTCACGCAATCACTGGGGACAATGAAAATATAATGATTTTAATTAGACATTGAAAATAGGACTTTTCTTGTAGCTGGAGATGAGATTTATCCCATCCAAACCTCACGATGGCAACATAATTAGAAAAGGGAGAAATGGTAGTTGTGGAGAAAAAGGATTATTTCCATTAGGTTCCATTACAAACCTAATGGGAATAAATTGGATAGCAGGAAACTGACCGAAGAGTGCAAATGATTCAACAAGTGTTTGCTAAATGCCACCTGTTCTCTTTATATGAAGCACTAGACAAGGTACTGTGAGATATAGAAGGCAAGATACAGTCTAAATGAAGAAGTGTGAAATGAGGAACACTAATCAACCTCTTACCTATTTAAGTGGCAAAATAAGTGATACCAAAGGGGTGAAGATATCACACTGTAGTTTTTTACAGGAAAGAAAAATAAGGAAAAATTACTAACCTTGAGAAAGTAGAGCCCAAGCTGGGACTTGAGGCTCTCTTAAAAACTAGATACTGAGAAGGAAAGAGATAGACATTCTAGGTTGAAGGAACTACAGGATTTGACTAAAAAAAATTCAGAAGAGAAAGAAAAAAACCTACTAATACTGCTAAAATGGATTGTTTAGGGAACTATAATGGTTTAGACATTGGCCAATTATGTAAACCCATCAATGTCAGGTTTTGAAGTCTGGATTAACTCTAGGAAGTAGATATTATTATGCACATTATAAAATTGACTCATTGGAAGATAAATTAACTTGACAAGGTCACATAGCTAGTAAATAGCAATTTGGACTATAATCTCGAAAAACTGAAAGCAGGGGAGAGTAACAGGAGGGTTAAGGCAGTAATCCAGACACGCATTAGGAAGGACTAATCCAGGGCAGTGGCAGTGACAATCACACAGTGACAATCATAGTGGGTAGCTCATGAGAACTTATTTTTAAGCTAGAAACACTATCAAGGGATAACAGAAGCTATTGGCACCAAATGAGAGAGAAAGACATTATAGGAGAGAATCATGAATTTCAAATAGAAGTAATCACAGTAATATTAGAAATATACATGTTAGAAAGAGGTCAGATTGGAAAGGAAAACAGTGAGTTTGTATATTTTGCAGTGGTGGAAGGACATTCAGTAGAAATATAAGAATGTAGAGGTTCTGTGTATGAGCCTTTTTGTCAGATAAGATGAGATAACATTTTTCTAACAAAAGACTCAAATGGTCTTGGCCAATCTCAATTAGCCCTAATTTTCTCATTTATAAATGGGAATAATGATAATGATACCTAACTAACATTGTTGTTTTCAGAATTAAACAAAATAATGAATGTAAAGTACTTGGAAATATTCCTTGCACATAACACATGCTCCATAAATACTAAACATTTTATACTTGTTATTATTAATAAATGTCTAGATGACAGTTTCAGATTTAACAGTATAATTTATATTCATAAAATGAAAGTTGAGATTGTAAGATGAATGAAGACTCTAAGGAAGAAGTTTAAACATTTAGAAGAGCAAAAATTATGGCAGGCAATAAACCACATCATAAACCAAAGAGGAAATCTGAAGGAAAATACTCAACCTTCTGAAGCTAACTCTAATTTGAATAAAATAAAAATCCACTGATAAATAGGAATAAAGCCATGACCAGTCCTGTAGGAAAGACTGACACAGAGTACTTATATTGTGCCAAACATTAATAGGTACTCCCTTGTCTGTATAACACTCCATTCTATTAGGATCTCCAATTAATTAATGGGTATGCTGAAATGCAGACTATTTTATAGTGACTCAAAATCACACAGCTTAGATATGATAAAGTAAAGATTTGGTCACAGACAATCTGACACTAGAAGCCAGATGACTAGACACTAGACTACACCCTGTCATCTAACCTGCACATACAGAAATATGGAAGATATAGCTGAGTGACTTTGAGTGACTTTTTTTAAAAACCCCATCAAAATGTGAAACCATGGTGGGTTGAATGAGATAATTTATACAGTCTTACACTAAGTATGTGTTAAATATCTTAATACTTTAAATTTAAACTCACCCAATTTGATTGTAAAGGATAAGTAATTTAAAACTCATATATGTTACTTAATTTTAAATTGATCCATTTTTTTTTCTTCAAGGAAGCCATGGCTTTATAAACATTTATTATCAAGAATAAAAGTTGTGGTTGACAGAAAAACATCAGAGACCCTACTGGCACAACTGAAATATAATTCTGTTGAAGTCTGTAAATAATAATCTACAAATGAAGACTCTAGAGAATTTTATAATATTTTGTGTACAGTGCCTTTTCTTGAAATATCTCAGTGGACTTTATTATGAATCATAATTATAATCAAGCTTCAAAATATCCTTCTGAGTTAGTTGTGTGTGTATGTGTGTGTGTGTGTGTTACCATTAGAGAGAGTAGGAGGAATATTAACTTTTCAAGGTCATTCAAAGAGTCAGAGTCTGAGGTAGGAATAGAATAAAAGGTTTGTAACTCAAGTCATCTGATAAATATCACCATAGGCTTACAAAGGGTTTGGCAAAGAACATTAGTGTCAGAAGAAATCATAGTTGAAAAAAGTATACCACTTGAGTTTGTAACTTAAGTCACCTGATAAATATCACCATAGGCTTACAAAGGGTTTGGCAAAGAACATTAAAGTGTCAGAAGAAATCATAGTTGAAAAAAGTATACCACAGGGAGGTCGAAGTTAGCAACTTTGAAAGTTTTAATTTGGGAAGTGTAAGAATATTCCTATCTTTATGTTCTGCATATGCATCTCAGTTGCTTCATAATTCAAAATAATGAAGAAATTAAGAGAAAAAACAAATCCTAAATTGAACTTCTTCTGAATATTATATTTCTAACTGAAATATTAGTAATAGCAAGAAAAGTTTTCTTTCTATAACATGAAAGACATAGTATAGGAAGTTTCATTTTATGTAGAGTTCTAGAATTAAAGCCATAAACTGACTAGTATTTGTTTTTCCCATTTGGAATGGTACAATCATTGAAGTTTGAAATAAAAATAAAATTAAATATAAAATGTAAAATTCAAAAATTCAGTTGCAAAAAACAAAACATTTTTATGGAATGTTCAAATCAATGTCTAAAAATCAATTTGTTTGATTTTAAAATTTAAGTAAAATAAAAGTCAAGAATTTGTGGCATTCAAGTAGATAACCTTCTACAAATGTAGGATACCTTATTTATTCTATAATCAATCTGAACTCAATCTGAACTACTTAGCTTTCCCTTTTGTAAAAAAAATAATAATAAGTTTATTTATTTATTTTTGAGAGAGGAAAAGAGAGAGCACGAGCAGGGACAGAGAGAGAGAGGGAGAGAATGCCAAGCAGGGTCTATACTATCAACATGCAGCCCGAGGCAGGGCTTGAATTCACAAACTGTGAGATCATGACCTGAGCTGATACCTAGAGCCAAATGCTTAACCAACTGAGCCACCCAGGTACCCCCTTAGCCTTCCCTTTAATAGGTCTTTCAATGGATATATAAAAGAACTAATGAGGTAAAAAAATCTACTGACAAGAAAAGTTGATTTGAATAAATTAATGTACATTCCATACATTTAATTACATTTAGAAATTATCCTTTAATATATTTCACATGGTAATACCAAGCCATTAATAATATAATGAGGTTCAGAGGTAATTTCTTTTTCAATTTTCTCAAAAGGTCAGATTTGTCTAATTTCTCAGAGTTAGCTAAGAATTAGAATGAACTCTAAAGTTACAGCTCTCCACTATAAAAAGAAACCTGTTTCTTTTTCTTTCTGTGTAGTTTCTTTTAGAAACATGGATATCATCAAATCACGAGTTAGATATTTTTTTCCCAAATGATATCTCAATTTTGTGCTTCTACCTCATTTTAACTGATGAAATGAGCGTCAGATAATGAAAGTGCATAGGAGCAGAGGAGATTCCTGAGAATAAATGTGATTGCTACAACAGTACAATGCCCCTAAAAATGGTACAAAGAAATGATTCATAAGAATTCTCTGAATAAAGCAATTTTTTCCACATAAAATTGTCTCAATCCTAGTCAATTTGCAATCAGTTCAATTTCTCTTGACACTCTTTGAAGGACAAGAAGTCAAACCATTTTGTAGTTCTCTGCAGAGCCCATTTTCAACCACACAGAACAGCTTATACTAATTATCCCACTAATAAAATGCCAGTCATCCAACCTTCAAAACCATGCATTGGTACCCAGAAGAAAACACATTTTAATCAATCAGTAAATAGAATAATCTAAAGTAACATTTACTGAGAAATTTCATTGGGAGGCGGCCATACTAAGTTTTACATATCATGGAGTGGGGGGTGGTGTATAGTGGGTAAGAACATGGACATTGGAGACTGCCTGGTTTTAATAGTTGATCCTATCATACTTACATTGAAAATATTCCATGTCCAAATAAGTCCTTCAGTTATCTAAGAGGCTCTCATAGATCCTCAGATATACTTGCTGGGGTGGTTTTTTTGTTTTGTTTTGTTTTTTTTTTGGTTATTTAGCTTTTGTTTTTTACTTTCTCTAATTCTATGCTTCATGATTAGTTCTTGAAAATATTAAAAATAACACTAAAGTTTGAACAGTGTGGTTCAAACAATTCTAAGAGGGGCCTTATGATTATAATTACAGCCTTTTCGTATACATGTGCTGTATAAGCCACTCCCCTTCCATCTGCGTGAGACTATGAATATGACACCATTGGATAGGATGCCACTTCTGTAATTAGGTTATGCTATATGGCAAATTTAAGAGATTTTGCAGAAGTAATTAAGGCCCTTCATGGCTCGACTTTACATTAATCAAAACGGTGTCCTGAGGGAGGATGACTTAATCAGGTGAGCCCTTTAAAGAGACTAGAGGCTGTTGTTGAGGGATTCCAAATCAGAGCAATTCAGTGCAGCAGACATGTCCTCCTTCCTACTGGCCCTGAAGAAGCAAACAGGCCTACTGTGAACTGCCAACAGAGATGACTCTGTGGCAAGGCCCTGAGGACAGCCTCAAAGAACTGAGAGCGGTTTTTGGCCAACAATAAGCAAGAAAACTGGGACCTTAGTCCTATACGTACAAGAAACTGAACTCTGTCAGCAACCAAGTTCAGAAGGGCTCTTTGAGCCTCAGATGAGATTGTAGCCCCAGCCAACACCTTGCATTCAGCCTGGTGAGATCTGGGCAGAGGAGACAGCTTTTCTACACCCAGACTCCTGGCTCACCCAAACTGTGAGATAATAAATTTGTGTTGTCTTAAGCTATTAAATGCTATCATTTTTTATTCAGTAATAGAAACTAATAGAAGCACTGACCTAATTGACTGAAGTTCTAGAACATTTAGTTCGATGTGGGACCTGGGTACACCTCCATTCTCATCTACTGAGTAAAATATTTAGGGAAATACTTGTGTGATTATAATACGGATTGCTAAGGTTGCTACATTAAATTGTATAAAAAAGTTATGTCTCTCCCTAGGAGTGTATACTTAATAAGAAACAGTAATGTACTTATTTTTATCCTGAAATTTAAATAGATAATTTAAAATTATTAATGCCTTGTATTTTGCTTGATATTCTTGTTAAGGGGAAAAATGGAATAGAAACCATTTTAAATAAGTTTATACTCTGAGAAGAAATAGTTAACTTAAAATTTAGAAGGTGGCTTTCCATACAAATATTACGTAATTCTCCACACTCGTTGGCATCCCTGTTTTAGCTCATGGTAAGTCATGCCACAGAACATGGAGATTCTGCTCGGGGTACTCTATCTCTCAGCTTGTTCCTTTCTGGAGTGTAGATTTCATACTTAGGAAGGTGGCAACCATCTTGCAACATGAAAGAAAGGCAAGAAATTCTATAATAATGTCAAACATCTACCTATACATTTATTTTAGGTGGAAAAAAAATGTGTTTGTTTAGACTAATAATGGTTGAGTTTTCCATTACTTGTGGTGAAAATTTTCATAACTGCCAAATTACAGTGTCATAAGGCACTGTTCAGAGTAGAGACTAAGAGTCTTATAATCTGCTGTCACTAGTAGAAAGGCAGCAGAGAACGGGAAAATCTCAGTTTCAATCCCCATTTCCTCATCTCTTTATCTATACACACAAAGTATCTAGAGGCATATTTACTTTAAGTTACTTTTAAGCTTAAAAAAAGAATGGAGGCATCATAGAGGGAAAATTGATTAATTTGATTACATAAAATATAATATTCTTTGTAGATTGACGTGGAAAAAACCTTCAGCAATAGCAATTGAAAACACTCATTAGTGTGCTTATTTATTTTGTACATAAAGAAAGTCCTCATTAAATCAATAAAGAAAACATTAAAAATCTAAAAAGAATAATAGATAAAAAATATGAATCTTTAGTTTTATATTAAGAACAATAGATGGTTTATACAGAGAAAAAAATAGTCACCCTAGTAATCAAAGATATATAAATTAATACATGAAAACATACTTTTGCTATTACTACAAATTTAAAAAAAATAACATATATTGACTGTAGTACAACTTAAAGAGATTCATTCACTGTCTGTTGCAGAGCAAACTGTTCATTCTTTGAGAGGAATAATTTGCCATCTGTATTTAGGAGCCTTAAAGATGTTCACCTCCTTTGACCCAGAAATCTACCCAAGGAAAACTATTCTAAGAAATTAAAGCCAAATTTTAAGACTCTTTTTCTGTAATACTGAACAGAAAAAAACTTAGGAGGGCTATAAATGCCTACCAGAATATTAGTTATCCTTTAAAATGTTTGTTAAAAAGTTTGAAATTACTTGAGTTTGTAAATATTGAGAGAAAAAATACTCTGATTCAAAGTTAGAATTACATTATGGTTACATAATATAATTTTTTAAAGATATATGCTTCTAAATGCACATATATCTAAAATATAGCTTTAAAGTAAATAATATGGATGTGCTTAACATGGATAAGACTACAAATATATTATTATAAGACTTGAAATAGTGCTAGGGTTTAAAAGCAGGTTTTGGAAACAAGTCATATGTCTAGCACATAATAAGTAATAACTGATAAATTGCTGGTATTATTTTAAGTTGATTTTTGGAAAAAAAACTGAAAGAAATCTAAGCAAAAATGTAGTTCATTAATATGATTGGATAGTGAGCATGTAACTAAATTTTTTTCTTCAAGTTAAAATTTTCTAGAAAGAGAAACATTACTTCTGAAGAAAAATTAAACTTTATTTATGGTGAAATATATAATGTTAAAAACACATCATTTTTCTCCCACTTCTCAAATGAAAATCATAGTAACTTAGGTTGTTCATTATGGTCACTTTTTTTAACAATTACTCTAAACTGAGAATGCCAGTTCAGTGTAACCTATAATGAAAATTGTATGCATTAGGGGCACCTGGGTGGCTCAGTCGGTTGAGCGGCTGACTTCAGCTCAGGTCATGATCTCACAGTTCGTGGATTCGAGCCCCATATTGGGCTCTGTGCTGACAGCTCAGAGCCTGGAGCCTGCTTTGGATTCTGTGTGTCCCTCTCTCTCTGCCCCTCCCCCACTCATGCTGTGTTTCTCTCTGTCTCAATAATAAATAAACATTTAAAAAGAAAAGAAAATTGTATGCATTAAACTGATTGAATGTACAGTTATAAAAGTCCTTGTCCCCCACCCATAAATCAACCCAGAAGAGCCTACTTTCCTTGGGAATCAGCATTACTTAACTATGTGTAACTATAAGAAAAACCTATTGTTATATGACTATGAACATTTAGAAAGAACACAAAATTATTGTTATTAAAGTTCTATTTAATTATAAATTTGAGTAATAGTTATTGATTAGAAGTCTGAAGTACCCAGTCAAGAAGTTTTTATCACAAAGTAGTATGATCACAGCCTGAGTACCTTCTCAGACATGATTCTAAGTCACAGTTGGTTATGAGGTGAGTACAGCTGGCAAAAACAATGACTTGCACAGTAAAGCTATGCTTCTTACAGAGTGAGCATCAAATCAAAGCTGTGATCAAAGCAAAGTTATGCTAACCTAAAAAATAAAATACCAATTAAATGCATGCTTATAAGTAAAATCTCAGGTGAACCTAAGGAAAGCAGAATTCCAGGCATTATTAACCACAAGTAGAATAGAGAAAATAACAACAAAGCTTGTTCTATTTAGGCAAAGCTTAAACAATTTTAATTTGAGGGTTATTCAATTTTAAACTAGATACATGATTCAGAAGTAGTTATCTGTGACATGAGAAGACCAATTACTGTAACTATAAAATTAATATCAGTTGTTAATAATAATTTCAGTGTTTACAAAATTAAATGAGATTGAAACATTCAAATAACTATTTACATCAGTCTTGTATATGGTGCTTTTGTCTCAAATGTTGCATTCTCATCTGGCCTGTCTCACTCTGCAAGGGTCTCAACTTCTTTTGAGATTCAGTCCAACAGTCATTGACAGAGAATGTGGATTGGCACATGTAATATTCAAAACTACAAATGATGTCAATGTGGAAGTCACTAAATGTTGAATACAGAATGCTAACCCCATCATTTTATGTGATACTCTGAGATTAAGGGAATGTATCTGATTAAGATGACAGAATTAATTAGTAGAAGTGCAAGCAATTCCTTTGAAATCCAGTCCAGTGTGCTCTTTGCATAGAATGATGCATATAAGGATTGTATATATGACCCAAAATAGAAGCTCATTTCAGCCTTTCCTTTATTAAAACAAGCAGATAAGAAAACACGAAAACACAAAACCTCTCCAGACTCAAGTTGCTCCAACAGACCCAAGGAATTGTCTATTCTCATTGATCTATCTCCTAATCACTATTTTCTTCTCAACTCATTCTGAAATTGCTCTTTTCAAGGTCATTAATAACTTCCCTTTTGCCATATCATGGTCATTAAAGAATGATCTTCCACCCCAGATCTCAGCAGTATTAGATACAATGGTTTATTTTTTCCCTGAAACACTTTCCTGGCTTGACTTTTGTGGATACACATTCTTCTGTTTTGTTCTTTTGCCTAAGAGGACATTTCTTTTTAGTGTGGTAAGTAAATACGTAAACAGAATAGTTTTGAACTGTTTTGAAATATAGATGGAATTTTTATAGGCAGTTGGGAGAGGGTGTAGAATTCCATTTGGAGGTATTTTTTGTATTTCAGAGCAAATGGCAGAGAGATTAGCAAGGGTTCAATATTTATTTCTGAATTCATGTTTGTTAATTAAGTTGAAAATTTTTTTCAAAGAAAATATCAACAATATTCTACTTCATTTCTGAGAAGAGAAAGAATTAAAATACTTCAAAGATAGGACAGATACACTTAACCTTACTTAATGTCAAGGAGAAATGCAAATTTAAATGCATTTCATCCAATTTTTATTTTCCCCCAAATGACACTCTAAATAGCTCAGAAATACTAAATTGTGCCAGGTTGTTAAAATGATAATTATAGTTTCATTATCATATAAAATGAAACACAGGAAATACCATACACATATATACAAGTACTAAGAGGGAGAAATGGACAGAATGTTACCTACAAATGTCTAAATTAAAAGTAAACTTCTGATGTATGTTTGATTCTCACTTGACTCATGTGTCACTTTAACTCTTGCATCTAGTAGTTGGTTAGTAAATATGTAAAGGGTCACTAGAATTATAGGAAAGAACACTTAAAAACAGAATTACAGAATACCATAGACCCAGTTCTTATTTTCTGACGGTAAGCATTTCATTAATGGGAGGAAAATTCTCACCATCTTTACAATTATTACTTAAATGAAGGAACTGATTTCGATTATTGAATTCAAATTACTGTGAGTCCAATCCAACTAATTTGTCACTGTATTAAATATTGATGAGTACAAGAATGACTATTCCCAGGCCCCCTGTACTAAGACAATGAAAGGGCAAAGTATATAATAAAGTTCAAGGTAATGAAGGAACTGTTTAGATTGTTTGAGCTTACAACTTGGAAAAACAACTTTTCTTTTTATTAAATGTAAAATAAATTTCTAAGCTTTTCAAAAATTGCAAACTGAAGGACGTCTGGGTGGCTCAGTCAGTTAAGCATTCAACTTCAGCCCAGGTCACGATCTCGAGGTCTGTGAGTTGGAGCCCTGCGTGGGACTCTGTGCTGTCAGCTTAGAGCCTGCAGCTTGCATTGAATTCTCTGTCTCCCTCTCTCTCTCTGCCCCTCTCCCACTCATGCTCTTTTGCACTTTCACTTTCTCTTTCCTTCTCTCAAAAATAAACATTAAAAAGATTGTAAATTAAGATAGTTTTTCCCTGTTGGTTATCTGAAATATAGGAGCTGGTTGATAAGTATTATATCAAACAAAACAATGAAATGAGAGGTTTCATTGTAGGAGAATAGGTCAACTTGGTTGGCCTATGACCCCTACGCAAAGAGGTACCTGCTTGCATGGTCTTCACTAAGTGATAAGAAGCACTTAGGTGAGGCAGGCAAGATACCTCTCTGCTGACTCTCCATAGACCTCTAGTAAAACCCATTCACTCAAAGACTCTGGAAAGGCATTTTGGAGCTGAGCCTCTCCAAACGGAGTTTTCCAGTGAGAAGCAGTTCAGAAATCTATGCTCAAGCTCTACTCCTCCTTAACGCCCCCCCCCAAATTACACTTAAAATTTGCAAAGGTGACTTATTTTCTGAGTGGGAATAATCTTCAAAAATGGTTACAAAATTAAAAGGATTATGAATGACTTAGAAATTCTTAATGTATCTTAAAAATATGATATTTTACACACACACACACACCAAATTAATCTAACTTCTGATGGATCTGGTCAAGTTTTGAAACCACAATTAGTGTGATCTATTCCTCATAACTTCTATTCTTAGTTTTCAGCCATTACTAAAGAGGGAAATGAGACTTTTATTGTCTTTCTACCAATAATTCAAGCCATATAAGGACTGTTATTATCAGTGATAATCAACAAATCATGTGCTATGCACCAATTTAAAATGGGAAATGGGAACGCCTGGGTGGCTCAGTTGGTAAAGCACCTGACTCTTGATTTTGGCAAAGGTTCTCATGGTTTTCACAGTTCATGAGACTGAGCCCTGCATCAGGCTCTGTGCTAAAAGTGGGGAGCCTGCTTGGGATTCTCTCTCCTCTCTCTGCCCCTCTGTCACTCATGTGCTCTAAATAAACAAACAAACAAACACTAAAAATATTTTTAAAATAAAAAAAATAAAATGGGAAATAAAAGATACACACAATCAGGAGCAATCTCTGAATGTTACCAGGAAGGACTGGTGATTTCTATTACATTTCACAGATTAGCATTTTTGGTTTAATGGCCTCCCCAAAAGTAAGATGCTTGATTTTATGAGCAAACTGAGAAGGGTTTCATCTCTCAAGAAGTTTCCCCAAAGCTGAAATGACTAATACATAAAGTCATGCTGCTGTTTAATTGATTTACAATGAGAAATATGCCTCTCCTGGGGGGTGGCATAACCACACAGTCAAATGTGGGCAAGAGCCAGTTTCTACTCAGATGGATGCTTGTCAGGCATGAGATCAGAACAAGGGAAGAGAGATTAATGCAGGTAATTATGACATCCAGCTGAGACTGAAATAATCTTGCCAATGGGACTGGGACACTGAAAATCCCTTGAATAGGATTCCCTAACCTTAGATAACGATAGGCATGCCAACATGTTAATGGTTTGGTTTATTTTTGTTTGTTTTGTTTAATTTTTTTAATGTTTTATTTCAGAGAGACAGGATGAGCAGGGAAGGGTTAGAGGGGGCGGGGGGAGATACAGAATCTGAAGCAGGCTCCAGGCTCTGAGCCGGCTGTCAGCACAAAGCCTGATGAGCTCAAACCCACGACCTGTGAGATCATGACCTGAGCTGAAGTCGGACACTTAACCGACTGAGCCACCCAGGTGCCCCTTAATGGTTTGTTTTTTAAGCCATGAATGAAAAATCTTCTCTTTAGTAGATACTCTTTCTTTAGACATATTATATTTTATTAAGAATCTAGTTTTATTTGACTATGAGTCTTTGTCTCTTCTAGGCTATGCACCTATCCTTTCAGATAGGTGTGCATACTTATTTGAGTAACCCTCATAAGGTAATTTTGTTATCTTCTTTCAGAAGCTCCTGAGAAACTACCCATTCTCATCCTCAAGAGCTCACCATTCATTTTTTTTTTTACAAATAGTTTATTGTCAAATTAGTTTCCACATAACACTCAGTGCTCATCCCCACAAGTGTCCTCCTCCATGCCCATCCCCCCTCCCCCCCACATCCATCAGTCCTCAGTTTTTGTCAGCATTCAAGAGTCTTTCATGGTTTGCCTCTCTCCTTTTCCCCCACCATTTCCGCCCTTCTTCTCCCCCTTGTTCCTCCGTCAAGTTCCTCCTAATCCTCCTATACGTGCAAACATATGATATTTGTCCTTCTCTGCCTGACTTATTTCGCTCAGCATAACACCCTCAAGGTCCATCCACGTTGCTACACATGGCCAGATTTCATTCTTTCTCATTGCCATGTAGTATTCCATGGTATAGATAAACCACATCTTCTTGATCCATTCGTCCGTTGATGGACACTTAGGCTCTTTCCATGTTTTAGCTATTGTGGAGAGTGCTGCTATGAACATTGGGGTACATGTGCTCCTATGCATCAGCATTTCTGTATCCCTTGGGTAAATTCCTAGCAGTGCTATTGCTGGGTCATAGGGGAGTTCTATTGTTAGTTTCCTTAGGAACCTCCACACTGTTTTCCAGAGGGGCTGTACCAGTTTACATTCCCACCAACAGTGTAGGAGGGTGCCCGTTTCTCCACATCCTCGCCAGCATCTAGAGTTCATCAAGATTAAAAGCTTCTGCACAGCCAAGGAAACAACCCACAAAACTAATAGGCAACCAACGGAATGGGAAAAGATAGTTGCAAATGACATATCAGATAAAGGGTTAATATCCAGAATCTATAAGGAACTCACCAAACTACACGCCCGAAACACAAACAACCCAGTGAAGAAATGGGCAGAAGATATGAACAGACACTTCTCCAAAGAGGACATCCAGATGGCCAACAGACACATGAAACGATGCTCAGCATCCCTCCTCATCAGGGAAATACAAATCAAAACCACACTGAGATACCATCTCACGCCAGTCAGAGTGGCTAAAACGAGCAAATAAGAGCTCACCATTAATGCCCCATTGGAGCACACAGTACAATGACCTTCACTACAAGATAACATGACTTCTTTTTGTTTAATCATTAATCATTGACACGTGATTTATTTAAAGTGCTATTTTAGGGCAAACATCGTTCTATCATCTATGATCGGGATACAGCAAGAACCAGATGGCTAAAGCTCCCACCTCACAGACTTAATATTCCAATTGGACGTACAGATAGGCAGTGAGGCAGGGAGGGAGGCAGGCAGGCAAGATAGCATGACTTCTAATATGTAATCTTAGTCATATTTGAAAATTGTAGGGCCACGTTCCAGGTAAAACCGCAAGTTTTTTATGTCCTTTTAACTTACTTATGGTTATGAAATGAATAAAATTCATATGCTAAAAACCTAATTCCCAGTTGATGGTATTTGAAGATGGGGTCTTTGGGAGGTAATTAGGGTCAGATGTGATCATGAGGGTGTGGCCCTCATGGTGGTACTAGTGACTTGTAAAAAGATACAATCTAAAGGCAAGCTTGAATGACTTGCAAATATTTGTAATATATTTATCTGGCAAAAGGTTCATATCTGGAATATATAAAGAATTGTCATAGATCAATAATAAAAGGAAAAAACAATCTAATAAAAAATGAATGAGAGTTGAAACAGGCAGTTTGCAGAAGTTCTATAAATGGCCAATAATCACATAAACATGAGTTCAACATCATTAGTCATCAGGAAATGTAAATTAAAACCAAAATTGAATGTCACCCTAATAGAAGAGATTTAAAAAGGGTTGGAAATAGCCAACTTTAGAAGATAAAAGTGGTGAACTCTCATACTTTGCTGATGGGAGTGGGAAATGATATAATCACTTTGGAAGATTGTTTCTGAGTTCCTCACACAGTTATAGATATACCTACTTTATCATCCGGTAGTTCCATCCTGGAATATTTATTTGAGAGAAATAAAAACACATATCCACAAAGTGATTCATACAAGAATATCCTTAACAGTTTTATACAAAATAGCAAAAAGTGGAAATGCCCTAAATATCCATCACTAGGTGAATGTTATATTCATACAATAAACATTTACTCATCAATAAAAAGCCAAAGAAACTAGTAATACAGTACCATAGACGAATGTCAGAAATGTTGAAAAATGGATACAATGGAACTTTTTGAGTGATGGCAACATTCTGTATTCTGGTAGGGGGTGAATATTTTTTGTCAAAACTCATCAAATTGTATTTACATCAAATTTTAAAAAATTGGAGGCAAGAAGTAAGACACTGAAGAGTGAAAAACTAAATACAATTTTATGAAGTTCTAAAGCAGGTAAAACTAAATTATTAGTGAATGAAATTAGAAAAGATTTTGGCCGGGGTAGAAGGGATTGACGGTGAGGAGCTAGGGGACTTTCTAGGGTTAGGCTACTGCTGTAGATCTTCACTGGGATGGAAGTTACATGGGAGTTCACATTTTTCAAAACTAATTGAATTGTGAATGAAAATTTGCCAATTTTTATCATACATATAAATAAGAACAAAAAAAGTCAATTGTTTTCCATATGAATATCCAATTCGACCCAACACTATTTATTGAAAAGCTCACTGTTTTCTCATTACACATCAAGTAATCTTATGAGTAGATCTATCTTTAGACTCTGCTATTCCATTGGTTTTTCTATTTTTATGCTAAGAGTACCCTGTCTAAATTATTGTTGCTTTATAATAAGCCAGCATATCTGATAGTGTGTGTTCTCAAACATCTTTTCTTCCAGATTTATCTTTGCCACTCTTGTGATTTTAAATTTCCATATACACTTTAATTTACACACAGCTTACACACAATTTACACACAGACACACATATTGGTGTTGCATGAAATCTATAGATCAATTTGGGTTGAATTATAATCTTCATAATACAGAGTCTTCAAATCCATAGCTATTTGGATCTTCTTTAACTACTTTGAGTATTGCTTTGTGGTCTTCCTATATAGAAATCTGTCATACTTTTCTCAGATTCATTCCTAAGTATTTTATGTTTTGTGAGCCTATTGTAAATGCTATCATATTTTAAATGACATTTTGCAGTTGTTTGTTAATGAAATTATATTGATAGATATTTTTCTATCACAATCTAGAAGACTTGCTAAATTTCACATCAATTATTGTTAATGCTCATATTTTATACTTTTTATATTCATACACATAAAATTTTTAAATATTTTTAATGTTTATTCTTGAGAGAGAGAGACAAACCAAGGGCAGAGGAGGGGCAGAGTGAGAGAGAGACACAGAATCTGAAGCAGGCTCCAGGTATCAAGCTGTCAGCACAGAGACCCACCTCATGAACCATGAGATCATGACCTGAGCTGAAGCCGAACACCTAACCAACTGAGCCACCCAGGTGCCCCTACCCATATAAAACTTTTTCTGATTGCATGTCATCTGCAAATAATAACAGTTTTATATCTTTTATATGTGTCTTATCATATGATAATAATAACTGTGAATATCTAGATATCAGAGTGAAAAGAAGAATTTCATAAACCACTTTAATTTTACCTATATTTTCTTGCCACTGTGAAGCGTTATGGATTGGAGGGACATGTGGACACCAAGAATAGTAGTCCTACATATTGGACTCTGTATATAAATAACTCTTGCGTGCATCTCAAAATCTAAAAATTAAGAGCTAACAGTAAATTGTTTAAATACCCATTTATTTTCATTGTCATTGTTAATAAATACCGACTTACTTTCTGTCTTGGTTTTTTATTGTTGTCACAACAAATTACCACAAATTCACTGACTTAACGACAGTACAAATTTATGATCTCATAATTCTGTAAATCAGAAGTCTCAGTTGGGGCGCCTGGGTGGCCAGCTGGTAAAGCCTCAGACTTTGGCTCAGGTCATGATCCAATGGTTTGAGTGGGTTCAAGCCTGGCATCCGGCTCTGTGCTGACAGCTCAGAGCCTGAAGCCTACTTCGGATTCTGTTTCCCTCTCTCTCTGTGCCTTCCCCTTTCATGCTCTGTCTCTCTCTCTCTTTAAAAAAAAAAAAATTTTTTTTTAATTTAAAAAAGAAGGCTGAGTTCACTCCATAAAGCCAAGGTCAAAGTGTGAGTGGGTGGGCTGCCATGAGGAAGCTCATTCAGGTTACAGGCAGATTCCAGTTCCTTGTGATTTCAGAACTGAGCTCCCAGTTGCCTCTCAGGCTGTTAGCTGCTGATCAGCAATGACTGCTAAAGATCTCACTTTGATCCTTCCATGTGAGCTCCTCCACCTCAGAAGCAGCAATGGTACATTTCATTCTCCAGTTTGGAATCTTTCTAGCTCTCCTTTTTGTCTCATTGCATCTCATTTCTCTATAGAGCTTGAGAAAGTTCCCTGCATTTAAGGACACAGAGGATTATGTTGGGTGGGTTTACCTAGACAGTTCAGAATAATCTCTCTATTTTAAGGTCAATAACTTTATTCACATCTTCAAAGTCCCTTTTGCCATATAATATAACATATTTCAGGCATTATAGGGACATCCTTGGGGTTGGCAGGGCATCATTAAGACTATTTCATTTTTTTTCAGTTTCTTTCAGAAGCTTAAGGGACTGGCCTTTTCCCTCATCGAATGAAGTGCTTTTATGATTCTTTTTCTTTTAATGTTTTTTATTTATTTCTGAGAGAGGCAGCGTGAACAGGAGAGTGTCAGAGAGAGGGGGAGACACAGAATCTGAAACAGTCTCCAGGCTCTGAGCTGGATGTCAGCACAGAGCCCAACACGGGGCTCGAACCCACCAACAGTGAGATCATGACCTGAGCCCAAGTCAGACGCTCAACCGACTGAGCCACCCAGGTGCCCCTTTTATTATTCTTTCCAGGAAGGACTTATTTTTTTCCATAGCAATGTCATACCTTATACATTTCTGCTACATTATCTACATCTATCATTCTGTTATTGTCTCCCCAACTGTATTAAATCTGCACTCTCTTAGTATCAATGCTCCTTTATGTTTTCCCTGTGGAATGGTCTGGTTTTACTTGTTTTTTCCCTTTAGTCTTTAAAGTAGAGCCAGTCAAATTATCTATCTACAATTCCAGATGTTCTCTCTATATTTAGATGTTTCCATCAAACATAAATGATTATGACAAACACCATGTAAATAAATTACCACTATCATTACATAGCAAACAGATGAGCTACTTCTCAGCAAACTAAGTTGTTCAATCAGTATATTGAGAATTATATGTTTATATGTTTATAATGTTGTCTTTTTTTGGTTCATCTCCTTATATTTTTGTGCATCTGCTTAATATGATTTACTTAAACATGGGGTTTTGTGTGGGGGGGAATACAATTGCTTAGCACTTTCTGGAATGGTTTATGTAACATCACTGCTTTTTCCAAAGATCACAAGGAGTGGGAGGCTTCAGATGCACACTGCTGCTTCTTCTACATTATTATTGACTTTCTGACATCCAAAGGGCAATTGGCTCTTCTTTCTATTTTGACTTATTCAGCACAGGAGTTCTACTTTTTCCAAATTATAAATGTGCTTTTTCTTTTCTTACAGCGTGTTTTCTAATAAGTATACACTTACAGGTGTATACTTACAGGTATATTCTTGTAAATTATGACTTTCAGCTTTTAAAATGGAATGTATATATTTGTCTACAATTAACTCTAAGAGCACCTCTGGTCCTTATATTGAAAACTGACAAAACATCAACAAAATTAATTTTAGAACAAATGAATGCTGTGGTTACATACAATGTTATAATAAAGGACTGAATGGGAAAATGTTAATCAAGAATTCAGTTGCATATGGAAGTAATTAATCCTATTATTTAGGAGTTCTATATTGTCAGCCCTAAATTAGCCATTTTCTGTTTGACTGTATAGATATGTTTCATAAGTCAAAGTACAAAGAGGAAGTTCTCTTATATTCTAGCTATTCAAATTATAATTGGTTATAGAATTCTAAGAGAAATATAAAATAAGAGATTTTATAAAAGAAATATAAAAATAAGAGAAATATAAAATAAGAGATTTTACAGATTGATGTTAAGAGAACATAAATTGGCTGAATGCAGGGATGCCTGGGTGCTCAGACAGTGAAGCATCTGACTCTTGGTTTTGGCTCAGGCCACAATCTAACAGTTTCCTGAGTTCAAGTCCTATGTTGGGGCTCTGCCTGGGAGTCTCTGTCTCCTTCTCTCTTGGCCCCTCCCCCCCACGCTGTCTCTGTCTCTCTCAAAATAAATAAATAAACTTTAAAAAAAAAATCAGCAGAATACAGGTAGCTAGACCCTTCATCCCCACCCCCACATCCCGTCATTACTTATGCACTTGAATCATTAATTTATGTATCTGGATCTTAAGGTCTTATCTGTAAGACGGGCATAATAATTTCCTGTCTAAAGATGGAAAGTTTGTGCAAACATGGAATTTCTTGAATACAAAAAAAGACAAAAGTCATATAGTCAATTTGTCTAAGTGACACAACTTTTTTCCAAAACATCAAATTCAATTCTATAAAACTTTAGACTTGCATATACTGTTCACACCAGGCATAAGCCTTCATGTATTCAAGTAATCCTAATGAACAATAACTAACAAAGCTTGAAAGATGTAACAAAACATAATCCGTTAAAGAAATGGTAGAGAAACACTGGGAAAACTGCATTACCTGAAAGAAGGCAGGGCCTTTGTTCCTTATAACAAGTATGAGAAAAATTGTATCTCAGGAGTATACTGTTGTCATAATATTGAAACAAAATAATAAGAGATGGATTCCTGTAGTAAGTTAAATTGAATCAAGATCAAATTGCTTGGCAATTTCCATAGCAGAAAACATTTGAACTATTTAAACTAATTTACATATTTACTTCTAAATGTGTATTTATATGATATGGTATCTCTGATCTCTTAAAACATTCTTTAAAAAGTTAGAGCTTACTTCACTAAACTTTGTAATATTTCTAATTTATCATCTTCCCATCATGTTCTTTTTCATGCTATTTCAAGCTTATTAATATCCACATATAAAAAAGTCAAGTTGTAAATAAAATAGAGACATGCCTAGATAAGGATAGAAGGATAAAAGATAAAGAAAATCCTCGGGGCACCAATCATAATCCAGTGGGTGTGAGAATTAAAGAGAATTTCTGTGAGGCATAGTGTTCCCAAAATGTAAAATGGTGTGCCCTCAGTACCAAAGTCATAACATTTGATTAAAAAATGTTCCAGATGAACTTTAATTAGAACTACTCATGCTTCCATTTAACAAAATCTCCCACCCTTTCTACTCTATACTTTTTAACCATATCTCAAATATATCTACCATTACTCAAGATGAATAACCAAAAAGAACATAAAATAAGACCTATGCATAGATACTGGAGCAAAAACACGGCGGTGAAGAGTGGAGAAAACACCAGCAAATGGAAATATTGTAATATATATTAAAAATTTAGTTTAAATTATTTGAAACAAAGATAAATAAATGTATGAATCATGATCACAAATAACTTGCAAATATTATCATCACTGGCAAGGTTAAAAAAGTAAAAATATAATGGAAAATAATTGGAATGTCAAGGCACAAATAAGGTAGAGGTAAATGTGTATTCAATTCCTTTCATTTCATACCAGAAAACAGTAGATATCTGCTCCAAACTGAAAAAAGTATTTTAAGAAAGCAAAATTAATTACCTGTATCTGCTAGTTTTTCTCATATATTTTTACTGTTAGAGAGGTATTTTAGAAATGAATCTTTCTTATTCATTGTAAGGAAAACATTACCCAAAGAGCAATTGATGAGCTTAATTTCAGTTACTTTCTCTTCTAAATGCCACAAAATAAAACTTCTGTACGCTGGTAATGTAATTATTGTATTTAGTCAAATTATTCTACCTATTTATGCAAAGAAATGTATATGCAAAGAAAAAAGGCTAGAATTACACTCACCAAATGTTAATATTTATTTCTAGGTTATGAAGTTTTCTCATGATATATCTCCTTATAATTTCCTTTACCCCTGCATTTTATATAATCATAAAATACAAAGGTGGTTTTTTTTAGAACAAAATCTATGTTTTATTCATTTTTGAATCTTCTTATAACAGTCAAATGCCTTACAAAAATGTAATAGCTAAAAAAAACCTATGTTGGGGCTGCTGGATGCCTCAGTGTTATTGAACATCTGACTCTGCGTTTCAGCTCAGGTCATGATCTCATAGTATCTTTGGTTCGAGCCCCAGATAAGGCTCTGTGCTGGCAGATCAGAGCCTGCTTGGGATTCTCTCTCCCTCTCTCTCTGTCCCTCTGCCACTTGTGCTGTCTCTGTCTCTCTCAGAATAAATAAACTTTAAAAATATCTATGCTGAATTAAGTTACAGATATGTGTACAATACTTTACAATTCTTATTACATTAGTAACAGATATTAGCATTTCCAGAAAACAAGTAAAATTTTATACTGAATAAACTTTTTATCTTTGTGCTATCTTTGAGGGAAATTTATGGTTTTTATTTTTAATTCCAGTGTCATTTAACATACAGTATCATATTCATTTCAGGTGTACAATATAGTGACTCAATAATTCCATATATTACTAAGCACTTATCAAGATAAGTGTGCTCCTAATATCCTTCATTTATTTCATCCTTCCCTGTACCCATCAAAAATACAAAGTTTTTTTAAACTATCTTAATAGGATAAAAATGACCAGTTTTAAACAACTTTTTTTAATGTTTATCCATTTAGTTTTGAGAGAGAGAGAGAGAGAACAAAGGGGCCAGGCAGAGAGAGAGAGGAAGACACAGAATTTGAAATAGGATCCAGGCTCTGAGCTGTCAGCACAGAGCCTGATGCGGGGCTCAAACCCATGAGTGTTGAAATCATGACCTGAGCTGAAGTTGAATGTTTAATGACAGAGCCACCCAGGAGCCTCTTAAACAACTTTTAGCTGAGTGAATATTCATAAACTTTCAGAATCATATAAAACATTCTTGACTTACATAAATCAACTCTTATGCCTAATTTAAACTGGCTGTGAAATAGACATGCCTTCCTATATCTGAACTAAAGGTCCTCTAAGCCCAGGATTTGCTGCTTCGAACATGACATGAACCCTTGACAGCTGCTGAATGTCTTCAGAATTTTGTATAAATGCATCACGTTATGCTTACAATTAACCACCAACTCAATGAATTACTATTACAGAAGGGATCAGTCTGATTTCTCTTAAGCTTCTAAAATTGTCATCTATAAAAACTAGAATACAGAAATATTCATTTTTCAGATTACATTGTAGTGAAGATGAGTCACAATCCACTATAAACAAACCGGAAGGCAGGAGTCCAACAGAGATGCCAAATGTTCATACTTTGTGCTTCAGGCGTCCCTAAAAGTCGGCCAGTAATCAGTCAATCAGAAACTCATGATTAATTTAAAATGAAGTAAGGGTAACTGAATTTCAGGAAAACCAGCAAATTGGTCTTCGCTTTTTCTCTGAGTTTCTCTACAGTTTTGAATTTTCTAATCACTTGATAATAGTGTTTTAAAACATCAAGAGGTAAGCATAAAATGTAAAAAAAAAAAGTTTATCTCTTTTATTAGTCACAGCTCAAAAGTTTTGCATATGTTTATTTTATTTATTTATTAAATTTTTTAATGTTTCTTTTTTTTTTTTACAAATAGTTTATTGTCAAGTTGGTTTCCATATAACACCCAGTGCTCATCCCCACATATATGTTTAAGGAATATAGCAAATACACATAAAAATAGAATGTGTTATAATATAAATAATAGGGATTTACACAGTCTGGTTGTACATGGGAACTTTTCAATTACTTAATTTTTTTGAGAAAAAATACACCAGCTAAGTCACACCACAGGCTGGCTATTGGTACAGCTGAGAACCCTAGAAACCCCAGAGCCAAAAGGCAGTGGAATATGCTGGTTTTAGCACTTCAGTTCTATGAACCACGGAAGGCTGTTGAGGTCAATTTCAAAGAGATGCATGTTTTCAAGCAATCTCCTTTCATGGCATAATAAGCCTCACTGATACTCATTTACAAATAAAAATAATGAAGAAATTTCAAATTTTTATAAAAATAATAATTTATCTTTCAGTGCCTAAACCAAGCCAGTGAGTCACTGACTTTGTGTAAAAATAGTTGCTTTAATCAAGGTATGATCATCAGCTACCAGTTTTTGTTAGACATAATCAATAAGTAAAACAAAACACACACATGTCTACAGATAAAACTATTGGTCAATGGAACCAAATATATATGTTAGGAATTTAGTCCCAAATTAAACATTATTGTACTCTTGATTACATTTGACTATATGTACATTCCTAAGTTATACACAGCATTTATTAAAATGATATAGAACATACTTTATGAACAAGAAAACAGAAAATCCAAATGCCATGTCTCTACTAAACCTACTACTTTGCTTCTTCACAAGATACTATTTTAAAAATGAACAAATTTAAAATAACTACCCATAAAGTGCTTCTATTCAGCTTAATCAGAATAGAAACAAATGAATATTTGAATTTTTAAAGTAAATGCAAAAGACATGGACCCATTTAAAGAAATAAAATCAACCAAGCATTCAAACTGCACAAGTTTTCCACCTTCTTTAAAATGACCTCATCATGATTTTATTTTATATTCGGCATTCCAAGTCAAAGCCTCTCAAGGTGACTATTTCCTTTGCCTCTCTACATCTATAAACTTTCTCTGCATACAGTTTGGGGCTCTCAGAATATTTGTTGAACACATTAATGCTGTTTGTACAATACCTATGATTGGTAAACACAATACCACACATATTTAGAAGACTTTGCCCTGTTTGCCCTCAAGATAAGTCGCAGCAGGCAGTGATGTTGCAAGAATGATAAAACAGTCTAATGTGTCCTCATTAGATAACACACATGCACTCATAAAAGAATAAAGAGCAAAAATATATGGTTTCCATTTGCTGGACTAAATGAGACTCTCTTAATATTGTAATTATTTGCATAATTTTTGTTATATTTAAATTTGTTCTATATTGGCTAAAGTCTTTAAAATGGATCAACATTTGGGGCACCTGGGTGGCTTAATCAGTTAAGCATCCAACTTCAGCTCAGTTTATGATCTCACAGTTTGTGAGTTTGAGCTCCACTTTGGGGTCTGTGCTAAGAGCTCAGACCTTGGAGCCTGTTTTGGATTCTGTGTCTCCCTCCCTCTCTGCTCCTCCCCCAGTCACACTCTGTCTCTCTCTCTCTCAAAAAGAAATAAACATAAAAATATTTTTTAAAAAGTAAAAAAATAAAAAATAAATAAAATGGATTAACATTCAGAAAATTTATCTTTTTATTAAGGTGACTGTCTTAAATGTTTAATTTGTTACATATATAAATGTAACCATAGAAAAAGACATTACAACAATCAATAAATACATTTATAAGCATATTTAGAAAAACATGATTTTCCTGGAACTGTCAGTATAGAAACTATAAAATAAAAAACTCTAACCCATAATTTATAATGTAAATAATGATAATACTGCCTGTGTAAAGACTAAAATTAAGTCTCATAGTTTTATATTTTATCTATCCAGTAAAGCTGCATAAATATTACTTAAATTATAATTATCTCCCTGATGTAAGAGTTTACTTGTGCCACATTTTAAGTATGACATAAGAAATTATAGAAAGGAAAATGAAATACTTTCAATTCCTAAAATATATAGATTTTTTTTGCTGTAATACATTCATAGATAGCACTTTTTCTTGTAATTAATTAACATTTGATTGAATTTCCTAATATTACAGTTCTGTTAACATACAAAACCTGTATAATTTGTGCAGTCTTTTTCCCATCAGGCATGAATGTAATTATCCCTTATCTTTCGACACACCCAAGCCCTGTAAATATAATTACAAATTTTATGTTTACTCAAGCATAAAAAAACTCCTAGAATTAATATTGTATTTATCCTCTTTCCTTTGTCAGTTATTAAAATGCACCAGGGTTTTCTTGAATTCACCCTCCATGCCTACAATTTCTAGCTAGAATTAATTTTTACCTTGATTTTCAAACTTTAACAAAGGCGCTTACATGTATTCAGACTTCAGGCAGTTGTTAGAAGTTTTTGCTTCTGACATTCATAAAGACTGAATTTGGATGAAATCTTAAAAACCAAAAAATTTTAAGTATTAAAATTAATTTGGAAGACCATCTTTAATCAATGTACCAAAGCACACCACTTGGAAAATATATATATTTCAAAAATTGTCCTATGGAAACTTGGGTGTCTTTATTTCCTAATATCTCAATATGAAACTATAAAGTATACATTAAGTGATAATAAAAGTCATCATAAAAGGCCATTTCATCGCAAGATGGATAACCCATTATTTTTAACATTTTTTTTTAAAATTTCAAGTGTTCAGTAAGTCAGTCGTATCCTAATAGCAATAGCCCTATGTGATCCTATAAATTCTGAAGCCTAAGGAATTTTGATGAAAATTGAAAGATGGTCTCTTTTTATCTGGGAAACAATATAATTATTCAATAGATGGGATCTGCAGAAACTAAGTGCCAGCCTTCATGTTTGTCCTGCTGTTGGCTGGTTGGTTTTACTGATAACTCTTCATTCTGCATTAAATATAGGAAAACCGATATTTTTGATATTAGCCTCCCCGAATTTGCAAATTAACAAGACGTAAATAATGACCAACTCCTGGGATAGAACTTGCTCAAGAGGAAGTATTAGTTATATCTAAGCTATAACTTATTTCCGTGGATTTGTTTAATTTATATTAACATGTAGTGTTTTCTATGGATTTAAACCACACATTCTATAGAATCATATATATATATTGGTTATTGACCCTAAAGTCTATAATTTTCACTTATATTTCAAAAAATTGATAAAAACCTATAGAAGTTTATATGTGCCAGATACATTTCAAAGCAGTTTATAAATAATACTCATATTAGTCTTCATAACAGTATCAACTCCATTTTACATATAAGCAAACTGAGGCACAGAAAGGTTATATAAGTTTCTTAAGGTCACACAGCTATGAAGTAATAAAGTGGGTTTCAGAAAGGGGTATTATGGTTTTGAGAGTCCATAAACTCTATTCTTTTCTCTGTGTCAAAGATGAAACAGAACTCTGTCCTGTATATTGTCTCAAAGGCACTAATAATGTTGTTTCTAGCTGTTTGCTCACTAGTTATTCACATTACACTAATATTTTATGCCCTTGTTATTTTACTCCTTCTGAAAGTAGTAAATAGAGTACAAAGGGGATATCTGTACTGTAGTATGGGCCAATCTGCTTTTAGATTTATTTTAACAAAAATCATTGTGGAGATAATGATAACAGAGTAGAATTAATCTAATAGTTACATTTGCATTGTGATAGAAAAGACATCAATATATCTCAAATCAAATGTATTCTGTGGTTTTCTGATACAGTTATGATGCTAATGAGATGGATGGATCCTATCTACTAGAAAATACCCTTGCCTAGAAACCTCTAAAACCAAAACTTTGCCATCTTTCTCCTTTCCTGAGGAGCAATTTTAGCAATTAAGTATTTCCATGAAAGAAAAACTTCTAATAATTTGAAATCAACACAAGAAGTAATCTATCATTGGAGCATTCATAAATTGTGATATTAAAATCACTCAACTACTTGAAGTTCATAATTTTTGTCACAACTTCTTCTAAGTTGTTCAATTTGTTGGCATATAGTTTTTCATAGTATTCCCTGATAATTGCTCATATTTATGAGGGGTTGGTTGTAATCAGTCCATTTTCATTCATGATTTTGTCTATTTGAGTGCTCTTTCTTTTCTTTTTGAGAAGCCTGGCTGAGGTTTGTCAATTTTATTTTTTCAAAAAACCAACTCTTGGTTTTGTTGATATGTTCATCTGTTACTTTGGTTTCTATATTGTTTATTTCTGCCCTGATTTTTATTATTTCTCTTCTTCTACTGGGTTTGGGGTGTTCTCGTTGCTCTCCCTCTAGTTCCTTTAGGTGCGCTGTTAGATTTTGCACTTGCGCTTTTTCTAATTTTTGAAATAGGCCTGGAGTGCAATGTACTTTCCTTTTAGGACTGCTTTTGCCGCATCCCATAGGGTTTGGATTGTTGTATTCTCATTTTCATTTCTTTCCATATATTTTTTAAGTTCTTCTCTAATTGCCTGATTGGTCCATTTGTTCTTAAGTAGGGTGTTCTTTAGCCTCCATGTTTTTAGAGGTTTTCCAGACTTCTTCCTGTGATTGATTTCAAGTTTCAGAGCATTGTGATCTGAAAGTGTGCATGGTATGATCTCAATTCTTTTGTATTTATTGAGGGCTGCTTTATGTCCCAGTATGTGATCTATCTTGGAGAATGTGCCATGCGCACTTGAGAAGAAAGTGAATTCCATAGCCTCAGGATGTAGAGTTCTAAATATATCTGTCAAATACATCTGGTCCAATGTGTCATTTAAGTCCATTGTGTCTTTATTGATTTTCTGTCTAGTTGATCTGTCCATTGCTGTAAATGGAGCATTAAAGTCCCCTGCTATTAGCACGTTCTTATCGATGAGTGTTTCTGTTTGTGATTGTTTTATGTATTTAAGTGCTCCCATATTTGGTCCGTAGACATTTATAATTGTTAGTTCTTCCTGATGGATAGACCCTTTAATTATTATATAATGCCCTTCTTCATCCCTTGTTACACTCTTTATTTTAAAGTCCAGTTTGTCTGATATAAGTACAGCTACTCTAGCTTTCTTTTGACTTCCAGTAGCATGATAGATATTTCTCCATCCCCTTACTTTCAATATGTGGGTGTCTTCCTGTCTAAAATGAGTTTCTTGTAGACAGAAAATATATGGATTTTTTTTTTTTAAATCCATTCTGCTACCTTAGGTCTTTTGATTGGGGCATTTAGTCCAATTACATTCAGTGTTATTATTGAAATATATGGGTTTAGAATCTTTGTGTCATTTGTGGGATTCATGCTTGTGGTGTGTCTCTAGCATATTGCATTCCTTGCCACATTTCCCTCAGAGAGTCCCCGTCAGAATTTCTTATAGAGCTGGTTTAGTGATGACAAATTCTTTCAATTTTTGTTTCTTTGGAAAGACTTTTATCTCTCCTTCTATTTTGAATGACAGGCTTGCTGGATAGAGGATTCTTGGCTGCATACTTTTTCTGTTCATCACATTGAAGATCTCCTGCCATTGCTTTCTGGCCTGCCAAGTTTCAGTAGATAGGTTTCCCTTTGTATGTTAGGGCCCTTTTCTCCCTAGCTGCTTTCATAATTCTCTCTTTTTCCTTATATTTTGCCATTTTCACTATGATATGTCGTGCAGAAGATTGATTCAAATTACGTCTGAGAGGAGTTCTCTTTGCCTCTTGAATTTCAATATCTACTTCCCTCCCCAGGTTCGGGAAGTTCTGTGCAATAATTTGTTCCAGGACTCCTTCAGCACCTTTCCCTCTCTCTTCCTCTTCTGGGATTCCTATGACATGGATATTGTTCCATTTGATTGTATCACTGAGCTCTTGAGCTCTCCTTTCATGTTCCTGGATCAATTTATCTCTTTTTTTCTCAGTTTCTTCTTTTTCTATAATTGTGTCTTCTAAATCACTTATTCTCCTTTCTGCCTCTTCAATCCGTGCATTGGACGCCTCCAGTTTATTATGTATCTCATTTATCNGGCTTGCTGGATAGAGGATTCTTGGCTGCATACTTTTTCTGTTCATCACATTGAAGATCTCCTGCCATTGCTTTCTGGCCTGCCAAGTTTCAGTAGATAGGTTTCCCTTTGTATGTTAGGGCCCTTTTCTCCCTAGCTGCTTTCATAATTCTCTCTTTTTCCTTATATTTTGCCATTTTCACTATGATATGTCGTGCAGAAGATTGATTCAAATTACGTCTGAGAGGAGTTCTCTTTGCCTCTTGAATTTCAATATCTACTTCCCTCCCCAGGTTCGGGAAGTTCTGTGCAATAATTTGTTCCAGGACTCCTTCAGCACCTTTCCCTCTCTCTTCCTCTTCTGGGATTCCTATGACATGGATATTGTTCCATTTGATTGTATCACTGAGCTCTTGAGCTCTCCTTTCATGTTCCTGGATCAATTTATCTCTCTTTTTCTCAGTTTCTTCTTTTTCTATAATTGTGTCTTCTAAATCACTTATTCTCTTTTCTGCCTCTTCAATCTGTGAATTGGACGGCTCCAGTTTATTATGTATCTCATTTATCGCATTTTTAATTCATCATACCTATATTTAAGCTCCATGGTGATTGTAGCCATAGTTTCTTTGATGTCCTCTATGCTTTCTTCAAGCCCAGTGATTAATTTTATGATTATTGTTCTAAATTCTTGTTCAGTTATGTTGCTTATATCTGTTTTGAGCAGTTCTTTAGCTGTCAATTCTTCCTGGAATTTCTTTGGAGGAGAGCTCTTTCGTTTGGTCATTTTGGTTAGCTTTCTCTCTCTTGTTAGTTTTAAAAGCTTGTTATGTTCTCTGCACCTGTGAGCGCTGCTGTACCCAAGAAGGTTTTTTGACTGCCTAGGGCCTATCCATTCAGAAAGTGTTCTTTGAATGGTATCTCTTGGTTTCTCTTGTTGAGACCTTGGTTATTTTATTTTCCTACTCATAGTGGTATTTGGGACTCTCCACCATGTGCACTTTGGCTTGTTTCTTGAGGTAGCCCTTCCAGGAGCTGGAGTGGGAGAGACCTCACCTTTCTGCATTGCTTTCTTGGTTGAAGATCAATTGAACATATATGTGTAAACCTATTTCTGTCTCAACTATTCTGTTCCATTAATCTTTAATTCTCCTTTCATACACTATCAAAGCACTATCTTGATTATGCTAGTTTCACAGTAAGTCATAATATTAGAATATGCCTTCCAATATTGTTCTTTAAAATTTCTTTTGTTATTCTAGATCCTTTCCACTTCCGTATAGATCTAGAAATCAGCTTGTCAGTATGTTTTTAAAAAGTCTACTAGGAATTTCATTATGATTGCATTAATCAGTTTGAAGAGAACTGGCATTTTTATAACACTGAGTTTTACAATTCATGAATAGGATTTATCTCTCAGTTTATTTAGGTCTTTCATTTTCCTTAACCATATTTTGTGGCTTTCACTATAATAAACTTGAGTGACTTTTGCTAGGTTTATTTCACGGTATTTTATGAGTTTAAAAGATTATTTTTTAATTTAAATAATATTTTGAGTGGAATTGTTTTCATTTTATTTCATTTTCTGAGTGCTGCAGGAATATAAAATGATGTTAATTTTTGTATATTAATTTTCTGTTCTTGCAAAAAACCTTGCAAAATTCACTAGTAATTGCTGTAGATTCCTTGGGATCTAGTTAACAAACATACAATTATAAAACAGGGACAGTTTTATTTATTTCTTTTTAAAAATTTTTTAATGTTTATTATTATTGAGACAGAGAGAAACACAGCATGAGTTGGGGAGGGGCAGAATGAGAGGGAGACACAGAATCTGAAGCAGGCTCCAGGCTCCTAGTTGTCAGCACAGGGCCCGATGGAGGGCTCGAACCCACGAACTGTGAGATCATGACCTGAGCCGAAGTTGGTCGCTCAACCCACTGAGCCACCCAGGCGTCCCTTATTTATTTCTTTAAATCTCTATGTTTTTATTTATTCTTCTTGCTGTTTGGCAACATTTAAGACTCTTAGTGCAAAATTAAATAAAAATGATAAAAGTGATGAAAAGAGCCACTCTTGATTAATTTTTCCCAGGTTTTGGAAGAAAGCATTCAGTCTGTCACCATTAACTATGACTATATTTTTTCATACTCTTTATCAGCATAAGGAAATTCCCTTTTATTTTTAATTTGCTAAGTGCTGTTTATTATGAATGGAGGTTGAGTTTTGTCAAATGCTTTTTCTGCATCTTGAAATTATTCTGTGGATTTTCTTCTTCATTCTCTTACAAAAGTTATTAACATAGATACATTTTCAAATGTAAAGCCAATCTTGCATTGCTGAGGTAAGTCTTATTGATCATGGTATATCAGTTTTATTTTTTTGAATTTGATTTGCTAGAATTTGTTAGGAATTTTTATATCTATCTTCATGAGGATACCAATTTATGACCTTCTTTTTCTATGTCTTTGTCAGGGTTTGCTACTACAGTTAACAGTTATGTTATTAGAGGTATGTTATTAGAATTAGGCATTGTAAATTAGTTTCACAATATTCCCTCCTCATTTTTTTTTGGAAAAAATTTTTGGGTAATTTGTTTAAGATTGGCATTGTTCTCTCCTTCACTTACAGAATTCATAAGTAAAACCATCTGGGACTGAAGTTTTCTTTTTAGAGACTGTTTTGCTAATGAATTCCATTTATTTAATAAACAATGGCTTTATGTTTTTATTTTTTATGTCAGCTTTGAATCTTGCATCACTTTGTTTTTTTTAAGTTTATTCATTTTGGGGGGACAGAATGATAGGGGGAGAAGCAGACAGGTAGACACAGAATCCAAAGCAAGCTCCAGGCTCTGGACTATCAACACAGAGCCCCAAAACAGGCTCTAACCCATGAGCCATGAGATCACGACCAGAGCCAAAGTTGGATGCTCAACCATTGAGTCACTCAGCTGCCCTGACTCTTGCATTTTTTAAGGAACTTATCCATTTCATGTAAGTTTCTTGATCAGCCCTACTGAAGGTGTGTCAATATTGTTGATATTTATAAAGAACTAATGCTAATTTTTGGATTGATTATTTTCTCCATGTTTATCTACCTTCTTGACTGTTCCCCTTACATTTATACTTTTCTTCCTTCTGCTTACTTCGATTTCACTTTGCTCTTCAGTTTCTTGCTTCATGAAGAAGAGATTTTTGGCCATTAATTTTGGGCCTTTCTTCTTTTTAACTTGTGTAAAGCTATATATTCCCCCTTAAGTATTTGATTTTGTAGCAACTAACAGTATTTTGATATGTTGTATATTCTTGTCATCCACTAGAAAAAATATTTTCTAATATTCTTCTAATTTATTTCTTGACCAATTATTTATTTTGATGTGTTGTATTTAATGTTTTCCTGAGTCAGTTATTGTTAATCATTTCTAAATAAGTTCCATTGTAGCCACATAGTAGACTGTGAACGTATATATTTTTTGAACTTCCCTTTTAAAATACATGAGAATAGTCAATGTATGTCAGAGGTATTTGATGTTGAATGTAAAATGAAAACTACCTTGTTTACAGAGTCAACTCTCACATATTAATATTTGATATTGCAGGAGTGGAAGTAGACCCAGATTAAATGTTAGCTGAATGAGTAATCAATTAACTTTTGCTCTCCTGTAAGGGGTTTGTCATGAAGTATAATGAGTACAGTTTCATAATTTTTGTTTTTATGTTTTGAGTGATGGTCAGGCATAGGGAACAGGATAAAACTGTTGTTGACTTTTATATTTTCCAAAATAGTCAATGCTACAGGAGGAACTGCCTGCACTTGGTCTTTTTCAGGGATGGCTTGAAGCCCACAACACTTTGAAGCCACTAATTTCATAGCATATGCTGAAACCATAAGGGACTTATTAAATATATAGATATCTTCCACTGTAAAGAAAAATGGCTTTTACATACAGAAATCGTTATTTGAAGATCTTGTCATAAAAAGGAGGAAAAATCCTTTTAAATTGCTCGTTGGCCTCCACAGTGTTACTAATGAAAAACATTACTTGTCTTTAAATAAATAAATGCCTGCTACTAAATTTCCTGAGGCACTGCTATACAGGGTCACCCCAGCCCAAATGGAAAACAACTCCATCGCAAATCAATCTCTGTTCAGCAGACTGCTCCTTCATCTCCCCAAGGACCTATCCTCAGAAACTTCAATGGGAATATTGTGTATAACACCATAGCCACACTTTAAGTTAGACAATGCCAAGCTTACTCTCTAAAATTTGATGAAAATCATTTATCATTCCCTGATATGGTAAGTGACATATAGAAGGGTTTTCTTTTCTAGATAGGAAAAGAAATATACCTTAATAAGAAGGGTATGTTATTTAGTATTAAAACAATCATTCTGCTATAAAGGATAGCTCAACCTTGTTAAGTGTTTACCTATACCTCTTTAGTGTCATAATTCCTACATCACAAATGTGTTATAAAAACTAAGTGAAATCATAAGCCTTAGAACAATATGTAAACCACATTATAAATACTAGTTTATCTTAACCTCTCAGTTGCAGAAAATAGAGAGCAATCACTGAAGATATACATTGAACTACACTAAAATGGGGCAGTTGGTGGCTCAGTCATCTCAGCATTGGACTCTTGATTTCAGCTGAGGTCATGATCTCATAGTTCTTGGGATTGATCCCCAAGTCAGGCTCTGTGCTGACACCACGGAACCTGCTTGGGATTCTCTCTTTTCTGCTCTCTCTCTGCCCCTCCCCCACTCACACTCTCTTTCTCAAAATAAATAAATAAACATTTAAAAAACTACACTCAAATGTTTACAAAGTAGAAATTTTAGAAAACAAAGCTATTAAAAAGTAATTTTATTAGGGTGCCTGCGTGGCTCAGTCAGTTAAGCATACAACTTCAGCTCAGGTCATAATCTCATGGTCCAGGAGTTCAAGCCCCACGTCTGGTTCTGTGCTGACAGCTCAGAGCCTGGAGCCTATCTCGGATTCTGTGTGTGTCTCTCTCTGCCCCTCCCCCACTCACACTTGGCCTCTCTCTCTCAAAAATAAACACTAAAAATTTTTAAAAATCAATTTAAGTTTATTATTTTAATAAAGATTGATTTTTGATTTACAAAATATGTCATGTGATATTCAGTTAAGTCCTAGAATGATAACCTGATAAAGAGAACTGCCTATATTTCTAAACAATGTCAATTATATTAAAACAATTTTAGAACAAGACAATTTTTTTAAAATCAGAGGTATCTATACTAAGCTATGTAAGATCCCATTTATATAAAATGATTTTTTAATTCTAAAGGAACATATAAATGTATAAAAATGAATTAAATATAAAAATCGCATCCTCATTTATAATAGGTATATTTAATACATTAATATAAATTGTTTAATATCATCATCAGCTTTAGAATAATTAGTCCTTTTTAACACATGGTAATATTTCTTGGGAAATAACAACATATTTTCAAACTGAGGCAATTTAGTAATTGCAAATACTTCAAGTGATTTAAGTTTAACCCAAGATGTTATTATTAGATCATGCCAGTCCTCAACTTTACCTAGTCCTTGACCCTAGTTTGTAAGCGACCAATGTTGAGCTGGCTGCAGATAAGTCCAACAGATAAGAAATGATGGGTATAAATTTTCTTTTCGATAAAGTCTTTACTTAGAACTAGTGTAGGGAGCATATTTTTTCTTGCTTTTGTAGTTTAAGTACAGTTTAAGCAATGGAGATACTAAAGAGAGGTATTATTTGACCATGTGCGTAATGCAAAAATCACAAAAAGTTGCTGAACAATTCAACTCTCACCCAGAATATAGCTTACCTACCGAGTACTTAAAAAAAATCCTTGAAATTCTGTCTTTTCACTTTTTTCCTTGATTGATGAGGCTATTTGAGCTACTTCTGTTTTACGACTCTCTTATGTCATAGACAATAGATGTGTTATTCTGTGTCACATTTTGCAAGACATGACTGTCTGGAGTTACTTGTTCTAGACAATTACCTTCTCAAAGGCAGGCACACAATACAGAAATTTAATTTTCTCTATTAAAATTAATATACATCAATTTAATGATCATTACTGGAGATTCCATAATTTTTAGCTTCTCCTTAGGGAATTGATTCTCAGCAAAGATAATCACATCCTTGGAGAAGAGGTGGCAGCATCATATTTGATATACATATAATTTAATACTTAAAAGAGTATCCTAAGTAAGATATTTTCCTAGAGACTACATTCTAGGAAAAGAAAATATTCATCAAGATTCTGGAATTATTCAAGTCTCTAATATGAAAGATTTCATTTTTTCTTGTATTCTGAATATAGAATTATTACAGGGAATTTCTATATACAGTATAATCCGTATCCAATTCCAGATTTACTGAGGCTGCCATGCTCTCTCTTAGTAATGAAAATATTCCCTTTGAACTGATCCAGATCTCAATTTCCTGGAAAGAGACATGACTTTAAGTTGTTTGATTCAATCATTATCCATTGCTTTTTTTTTTTTTTAAGTGTATCTATTTTGAGAGACAGAGAGAGACAGAGAGAGAATCCCAAGCAAGCTCCACAATGTTAGCATGGAGCCTGTTGCTGTGCTTGGACTCATGATCCATGAGGTCATAATCTGAGCCCAAGTCAGATGCTTAACTGACTGAGCCACCCAGGCACCCTCATTATCCATTTCTTCACTCTCCAGTGGTGTGGTTTTATTTTACTCTAGAACATCTTGTCCATTGTGGAGTAACATGAACATCTGCTGTTCTACAAAAACAAAAAGCTTTTAGACTCTGTTGCCTGAATATCTTATTCAATTAATTAAATAAAAATATCATGAATTTGTAATTTTAATTTAATTTAATTATCCATCAAATGAGAAAATCTCCCAGCACATCATTTCTCAGGAATGAGAAATTCTCTGATAAATTTCTTTTTGCCTAGTTTATAGTTTTTTCAAAAGATTCTGAAAGTTGACACAATTAATATTAATCAAGTAAATCTACAAAGTAAATTATGTATAATAAGTACAGTATTTTTCATTTAATAACACTGATAATAGGAATTGCAGGTCAATGTTTACAACATTTTAAATTTAGAACACCAAAAATATCTTAATGATTAGTATTGTGAAAATCAAATGAACTAGTCTGATAAAATTTTCATTCTTCAACAAATTGTTTTGTTACTGTGGATAGTGAAGTATTACCCAGAG
The DNA here is from genome assembly GCF_008692635.1 of Crocuta crocuta. NCBI lineage: Eukaryota > Metazoa > Chordata > Mammalia > Carnivora > Hyaenidae > Crocuta > Crocuta crocuta. The sequence continues at coordinate 5,548,557 of NW_027529533.1, forward strand.
GAGCCCTAAAGGAAAAGTTCACTGGAAGAAAGTGCTATCAACAATACTGAAATACTATATTATCATTCCTATGGTATTTTGTAGAAGTTTACTATAACTATATTTTATAATTTTATTTCATAAGCTTTATTGAATAACTATTATAATTTACTTATGTATGCTAACTTAGGGATTATTTCTATGTGAAAAAGTTTTGGAAGTTTTTATTTTAATGAGCAATACTGGTTTAATATAAAACCCTGACAAAAACACTCAATTAGGTAATTGGGTACTTTCATGCTTTACTGTTTAAAGATTAGAAAAATAAGTACTTCTAGGGCCTCCTGGGTGGCTCAGTCAGTTAAGCGTCCAACTTCGCCTCAGGTCACGATCTCACGGTTCGTGGATTCGAGCCCGCATCAGGTTCTGTGCTGACAGCCAGGTCAGAGCCTGGAGCCTGTTTTAGATTCTGTTCCTCCCTTTCTCTCTGACCCTCCCCTGCTCACGCTGTCTGTCTGTCTCTCTCTCTCTCTCTCTCTCAGAAGTAAATAAAAAAACATTTAAAAAAATAAAAAGAAAGAAAAATAAGATGAGGTTGTTCCCATATTATCCTCAGCAAATAATATCATTAGTTTATAAGGATTCAATGAAATTGGATAACCTGATGTTGTAAGAAAAATAAACATTATCTTCTATGTATTCCACCCAATATAATTTGTCCTCCTATAGCATTTATTGACTTGCAGTGGGATTCAAATAGACATAGTCATTATCATAGGCAGTAGCTTATTTCATGATTGTATAGGTTTAACAGGTATTGTTGAATAACAACCACCACCCCCTGCCCAAATTTGGAGGGTTACAACAAGAAGCATTTAATTAGCTCAAGTCTTTGAGAACACGTGAGGGCTAGATGGCTCTGTGCATGGATCTTTCAATTGCCTGAGCTGTGGGCCAATTTGGTGTTTGGGATAGACATTTTCAAATGCCTAGATCCTCCGTTGTGCTGAATCAGTTAGCTCAGCTCTGCTCCCCATGGCCTCTCATCCCCAACAGTCTAGCTTGGGCTTATCCACATGGCAGCCACAGGGCTTAGAGACTGAGAATGTGTTGCAGTCTCCTTGTGCACGAAAATGATAACCACCATATTCTACTTCTACCATATTCTTATAGACAAAGCAAATCATAAGGCCAGTACAGATTCCAGGGATGAGAAAAAGGCTGCACCTCTTGATGAAATAAGTTGAAAAGTCATATTGAAAAGATTATGGATTAAAGGAGGAAAGAGTTGAAACATTTGTAATTCATCTACCCCAATATGTTTTGTTTATATATTTCTTTCCAATATTGAGCTGTCTCTCTCATTGCTGCCTTTGGAGGAACACAGACACATGGTATATGCTCTTTCCACCATGAATTTAATATTAGATTAATGTCTTCATGGGATGGATCTTTCCATCATTCCTCTCATAAACTCATCATCCTGGTTACCTTACTTTTGAAGCTCTCCTGTTCATCAAGATCCCTATTCAAATTTGACTTCCAGAACTAAAACCACAACTACTGATACAATTTAACAGTAAAGGGTACATAAAGGTACTTAATTTAAATGATTTGGACATTCCCTTTCTCGTAATTCAACCAAGAAATCTAGCTTTTAGGGGAAACCCATGTATTAATGGCTCAGCTCAGTTTCAAAAGCATTTATCAAGCACTTGACATAAGCAAAGCATGGTCCTTACACTAGATACATAAAATAGAAGCAAAAACAACATCTCTGCCTTCAAAAAGCTTACACGTAATAGAAAAAGTAGTCCAACCACATTTCCAAGATGATAATGATTAAGGTAAAGAGCCACATAGGATTCTACAGGAGAACAGAAGAGCACAGTAGGGTATAAGGATTATTTAAAATTGTGATCAATTACTTCTTAGTTTAAGCTGCCAAAAATCACTAGAAAATGGAAAGCACAGATTTTGAAATCAGATTGATTTGACAGTATGAGCCATATTGTCAACTACTCATTAAAAAAATAAATTTCTACAGAATATTTTTTATTCTAAACATGTAAAATGTATTTTTTATAATTTTTAATGTTTATTTCTGAGAGAGAGAAACAGAGTGCATGTGGGGCATGGGGGGCGTGGAGGGCAGAGAGAGAGGGAGACAGAATCTGAAGCAGGCTTCAGGCTCTGAGCTCTGAGCTGTCAGCACAGAGCCTGATACAGGGCTCAAACTCACAAACCATGAGATCATGACCTGAGTCAAAGCTGGACACTTAACCAACTGAACCACCCATGCACGCCAAGGTATAAAATGTATTTTAAGGAGAAATACAAGATTTAATATGGAGTCTTTATTTTGTCTTTCATCATTTAAAAATCCTTCAACTTAAGTGAGTTTTCCAATCAATTTGGATACAAACTCTGTTACCTTTTATCTTAATAATCTCTTCCCATTTAACATGCACATTCTGTGACAATTGTATTTTCATTTAATTTTGAAATATTACTCTTCCAAGGAAAAAGTAGTATAGAAGTATTTTAGAGACTTCATTCCACTCTGTCCCAGAGAGACTAACATTCTCTATTCTACTGCTTAACCCACTACATGTGGCCAACTTTTCTCCCTCTTACTGAAAAGAATTCTCTTTGTCAAATGCTTCAAAAATTACCGTATTCCATTGCTCAGTTACATAACAACTTTGCCACAAAAACAAAACAAAACAAAACAAAACGAAGTTAATTTGGCATGACATTTTCTTCAGAGTTGTTACTGGCTTCTTTCTACATTCTTTTGCTCCATGTCACATTCTTTCCTAGGCCTCATAAACTTTCTACCAGATGAGTTTTCAGAGACTATATTAAGGGATTAATTTAAGCAGTTGCCCTTTTAGTAAATCAGAGTAACATATATCAGTATTCCAGTTTTCTGGACCCTGTCTCCATCTTCATGCATTTCTAACTCAAATTCTAAGGTCATTTATTGAACTTTCTCCAGAGTCCTGAAAAATTTATTTGTTTGTCTGTAAATGTATGCAAATCTATTATTAGCTCCTCAGCTAATCTGAAGGAAGAACTTTTTCAACATTTGTTTATTATTTCCTATATACTTTTAAGGCTCTTTGCCTTTTTGGAGAAAATGGAAGAAATACAATTTCAGTAATTGTCCTTCTCAGTGATATCTGCTATCATTTTCACTGTAGATCTGTTTCTCTTGCCCTGCCATCTTCTTGCTTTCTACAGAGATGAATATAAACATTTCACTGCTATGAACTCAAGCCTTAACTAGTTTTAAGATTTTTGTTTCCTAAAATTATCCTATCAGGTTTATACTACCATTTAGAAGTTTTCACTAGGAACTTACTACCCTGTCCATTTTTCTAAATGTTATATAGAAATTTCTCTTTCAAGGAGCACCTGGGTGGCTTAAGAATCTGACTTTGGCTCAGGTCATAATCTCACAGTTCATGTGTTTGAACCCTGTGTCGGGCTCTGTGCTGACAGCTCAGAGCCTGAAGCCTGCTTCAGATTCTCTGTCTCCCTCTCTCTCTGTCCTTCCTCCACTCACATACTCTCTCTCTCTTAAAATAAACAAACATTAAAATTTTTTTGAACAAAAGAAATTTCATTTTCTTTTTAAATTATTGGATCATCAAAGAATTTCCTGTACAGTCCTGTTGTTTCATAGACATTCTTTATATCCCTGGCTATACTCCTGACCAATCCCAGCCATCATTCCATTACACACAGACACACAATGGACACAGCCCTTCTCATTTGTATCACTATGATGGAGTTCACTGAACAATCTATAATATTTGCTTATAATTTCATCATTACTTGCTCTCCCTTTGTAACACTAATTCTGTTCCACTCAGGTTCCATGCTCATGTTGAAAATTTACGAACATAAATTCCTTTTATTAAAAGCAACTTTAGCTTTTATCAAAAGCTAACTTATGTCCCATTAATATGATTCATTTATCACATTACAATGGTACACATAAAATTACATTTGCTTTCTTTTTGGTACATTTTTTTGTTAAATGGTGTTCTAATAGATGTCTTAGGTCCTAATTATTATTTATCAGTCTTCTTGTTATTTTCGCTTAGAAACTGGCAAAATTTGTCTTCCTTTAAGTGTTTTTTACAATGTTAAATATATTTTCATTATTCACAGCCAGGGCTAAATGACCAAATTAGGAGTGGAGCAACAAATTAGACTGGATTAGGTAAGAATTGGAAGTCTAGGTAAACAGTTGCATCAGTAGAATATGAAGGCAGGGAACAATTTGGGAAAATATAATTAATTTTTTTCTCCCAAACTAGAAAACCTCTCCACAAAGGTAGAAGAGAAACACAACAATTTTGTTATGCAATAAGCATTAACCCAGAATGTGATGTGCATCACAGGCAATATGCTAAGAGGTTGCAAATACAGGAAGAAATCTCACCCTTCATATAGCCAAGCAAGTTACAAAGAATTATATACATGTTCTCAAGATAAGTGGGTCTTCAAGTAAGAGGTTTTAATAGCATCCATTTATCACAAAGAGTTTATCCTAAATTCACCTGGTAATTGGGGTGGCTATATGTATCAGTTAATTAAAAGAAAAAATAGGGGCACCTGGATGGTTCAGTCGGTTAAGCGTCCAACTTCAGCTCAGGTCATGATATCACAGTTCAGGAGTTCAAGCCCCACACTGTGCTGACAGCATAGAGCCCGGACCCTGCTTCAGATTCTAGTTCTCTCTCTCCTCTCTCTCTCTCTCTCTCTCTCTCTCTCAAAAATAAATAAACATTAAGAAAAATAAAAGTTTAAAAGGCAAAATAAACTGCTCTTTATGCTCATTATAACAAGAGGTAGTTTTGCAACTTAGAGTCAGGATCGTGTGGAAGGTAGGCTCTTATTTTCCCAGAAAAAGAGAGAGATAGCTCTCCTATTTCCTTTGATGTTTGCATTTCAGAGATATGGATCCCAAGTCCTTTAAAACAATTTCTGGACCAGCTTGATTAGATTTTTAAAAATATTTACGTTGGGGAAACTGGGTGCCTCAGTCAGTTAAGCATCCAACTCTTAATACCAGCTTAGGTCATGATCTCATGCGATGGAGCCCCATGTAAGGCTCTATGCTGAAACACAGATCCTGCTTGGGATACTTTCTCTTCCTCTCTCTCTGTCCCTCCCCTGCTTGTGCATCCATTCTCTTTCTCTCAAAATAAATAATTTTTTAAAAAATTTTAAAAATATAAAAAGATTTACATACATTTCAAAGACACAGAAAAACTTAGAATTACAAATTTTCTATGTAAATACTCTTAGTAAAGATCATGAAAAAAAATTCCTCCCTTGTTTTCAATAGGGATAACTAATCCTCTTTTTATTTTCTTTTGGTCTGTACAGTAGGCAACAGTTTACATAGAAAAGTTGACTAGTAGAGGTAGAAACTGGAGTTTGGGAACTAGGTAATGGTGTAAGAAAATAGGGACATTATCTAATTACTGAAATTGGGGTACAAGATTTGATAAGGAACAAAGAAATGGTTTGTTTTGGAATTGGTATGAAAGGAGAGATATTAGCTAAGTCAGTTTGGAAATTTGAACTACTTGGCCTAGAACTTTCTCCATTCAACCTAAAAGAAGGCTTGATCCTAGAACCTATGGCAAAGTGGGACTGCACAAGTCATTAAGCAGATCTGGATCGATTTAAAGGGCTTGGGAGCAGGGAGTTAAATACATCTATGGTTCCAACACACAATTTTTTTGTTTTAGTTCATTTTTTTTCTCTCCTGTCTTAAATTTAATTTGAAGCCATATTGATCAGCCCACCAAATCTTTTTTCAAAATCATTAATTTTCATTCCATAATAACAGCTTTTCATTTTTATTTCATTAGTCATCATTTAGAAAATTCAATCATTTGCTTTACTTATATCTATATAGTTCACCCACTATTTCATCCATCCTCTTTCAAACAGATTTAAAAGAAATGGGAAAACAACACCTGTTCCCTCAAATTCCCTTGCTTCCTTCTTAAAAATTCACTAGTGTCTCATTCCCAATTGTTTTTGGACTTTATAATCCCCTCCACATGAATCAGCAAAAACATGTGTGCTTGTAATGACTAGCAAGTACCTCATTATTTGAATACATACATTCAATTCAAACAGCCTGCTTTTCACTTAGCTTTGGCAGGCCGCCATATAACCCTTAAGGGGAAATTTCACCAAACCCGAACTGCCAAGCTCTCATTCTTTGTCATTTCCTCTCAACTTCTAAGCCTTGTGAATTCATTTCTTATTGTTTCAGTTGAAATGACTGTTCCTTCAAATTCTCTAGAATCATTCCCCTCCTGGTATGGGATAAAGACATTAGAAAGCTGCTCACCCTGTCTGTGTAGCAAAATGGAGATAATAATAATGGTTATTATCACATAATACTGTTATGAGGGCTGCATGAGAATATATTCACACAGTGTTGAATATAGATCCTAGAAAATAGTGAGAGCTCAGAGGCTAATTATAAATATATTGAACTGTTATTTCTAATGCTCATTCAGTTGTTAATTCTAACATATAATCAACTCCAAGAAAATATGTTACATATTCACACTGTGATATGTTTTCTATTGTATATATTTAAATAGCTGGCCCTAGAAAATTGTCTCTTCTTCATCCCCACTGACTTCTTTCTTGAGTAGAATGCTTCATCCAGTCTAACAAGTACAATAGGGAGAAGTGTTATTGAAGCTTTTTCGCATGTATCTCCAAAAGAATGAACAAGCTTTCATATTTGGCAGTGATCCACATCAAGAACAAAAAACGTTATTATTTATCTGTTAAAGGAAAAAAAGTGCTCATAGAAATGCTAAGGAAGACTTCATCAAAGACACTTCAATAGGGTTATTGCAATAAGGGAGATAGATGGAACTCAACTCTGAATATTGCCAAGACAGCTGGGAAGTTACAGCCAAGGAGCAGAATGAAGGGCTCAGTAGATAGCCAATTACTAAGAGGAGATATCAAAGGATCAAGGGCAGGAGGAATCTTGTTAAACTGGCCTAACAGGATTCTTGCTGAAGACAGCCCAAGGACTTAGACATTCAAGGTGGGCCATGAGATACTTGATCGCATATCAAGGTGATCAGATATTAAGAGTGGGAGCATTCTAGCTAAACTGACTTAGCAGGATCTTGCTAAAACTTGTCCAGGCAGGCCAAAGACAAAATGGAGCCAAGATTGAGACCCAATTGAAAAGAGTCCTCAGAGAAGGCTGAATAAAGTTTGGTCAGGGAGTGAGTATTTGGCATACCCTATGTTCATATATTAGTTATTCAGATTAGCTTTAAATCCTAAATCTACCCCTGAAAAACTGCAACAGAAAATGTGTGTTTCAATTATTACCCTAGTGTCCATAAGAGAAACTTTTAAAAACTACTTAATCTACTTCTCCATCAAGTTTAACATTATATGTAGCTAGTGAGTTTTATTAATTATTGATACACACATGCACAGAAAAAATGTACTTTGGTCATAAAGTATTTTGGAATATACTACATGACATGTCACTTTGGAAATCCATATTAATACATGTATGAGTCTATGGGAGATCCTTTAATATTTTTAAATTTTATTTTATTTTTGAAAGAGAGAGAAAGGGTGGGGGGTGGGAGACTGGGAGGGGAAGACAGAGAGGGAGACACAGAATCCAAAGCAGGCTCCAGGTTCTGAGCTGTTGGCCCAGAGCTGACACAGGGCTCTAACTCATTAACTTTAAGATCATGGACTCAGCTAAAGTTGGGGCTCAACTTTAAAGACTGACCTTCCCAGGTTCCCTCATGAGAGATCCTTTAAATAAAAATAATGAAAAAAGCAAGCCTCTAAATTTCACTTAACCCAGCATTTCTCATTTTCCCCCAGACTTTTTTTTCTTTACATTTGTTAACATCTGTAAATCAATGTTTCTTTTATTATTTTTATTATTTTTTAAATAGTTTATTGTCAAGTTGGTTTCCATATAACACCCAGTGCTCATCCCCACAAGTGCCCTCCTCCATGCCCACCAACCCCCTTCCCTTCCCCCCTAACCCCATCAGCCCTCAGTTTGTTCTCAGCATTCAAGAGTCTCTCAAGGTTTGCCTTCCTCCATCTCCCCAACTATTTTTCCCCTTCTTCTCCCCCTTGTTCCTCCATCAAGTTCCTCCTAATCCTCCTATATGTGCAAACATATGGTATTTGTCCTTCTCTGTCTGACTTATTTCGCTCAGCATAACACCCTCAAGGTCCATCCAGGTTGCTACACATGGCCAGATTTCATTCTTTCTCATTGCCATGTAGTATTCCATGGTATAGAAAAACCACATCTTCATGATCCATTTGTCAGTTGATAGACACAGGCCCTTTCCATGTTTTGGCTATTGTTGAGAGTGCTGCTATGAACATTGGGGTACATGTGCCCCTATGTATCAGCACTCCTGTGTCCCTCAGGTAAATTCCTAGCAGTGCTATTGCTGGGTCATAGGGGAGTTCTATTGTTAATTTTTTGAGGAACCTCCACACTGTTTTCCACAGGGGCTGCACCAGTGTAAACCAATGTTTCTTTAGGACCAATTATGGAAAGACTGGCTTAAGCATAGCAGTATTTTGAGAGAGCTTGCATATAGGGTAGGGGAGCACTGTATGTGTACTCTGCATGTGTTATATTCAGTATTATATCTCCAATACCTAGCAAAGTAACCTGCCATTAATATTTCTTGAGCAATTGTTTAACAGATTTCTGTCAAAATTTTACAAAATTTAAACTGTATGGAACACATAGAATAAGAAATATAAATTATTCTTCCAAACTTCAACTTGTGGCTGGGTTTACATCTACTTGTGTCTGATGCTTCTAGTAATCAGGTATCTCTGAGAAGTGTTTAACCCTGCTTAGCTCTGTGCTTCCTCTAATTGATAAACAGATAATCATCCTTTATTTAACAAATGATAGAGAAAAATGACTCAAAGTTTTTGTAAAATACTGTGTGACTTTTTAAAATAGCCAGAGATAGATGAAAAGTATTCTAATCAAACTAAAAACAATTCTTTAGAATTTAACATTTCACTAGATCCAAACATCTTTAAAAACACTTATAAAATGGAACACAATATCAAACATTCACAACCACCCCAGAAATCCCATTTCTTTAATTGAGAACTATATGAAGCCAGGACAGTTAATTAAAGAAGCTAAACACTCAAAAGAAAACTGAAAAGGTTTTAGGTTACTTAGCATTCAGTATCTTATAAAAGATAGAGCTAAACATTTTTGGAATAATAAATATAACAATTATTTATTGACCAGGCTGTTTTATAAATGTCAATTGATAAAGTTGAATAGTTTCTCCAACTATGGTTTTGCAAAAAACATGGAAACAGAGTTCAAATGTATATTCTATATAACAACTATCAATGAAAATGGAAAATAAACACAGAGCACTTTTCAGTGAAGACAATCTTCTAGGACTTCAAACTATACCTATAGGGGCACCTGGGTGGCTCAGGTGGTTAAGTGTCCAACTTCAGCTCAGGTCATGATCTCCCAGTCTGTGAATTTGAGCCCTGCATCAAGCTCTTGCTGAGAGCTTGGAGCCTGGAGCCTGCTTTGGATTCTGTGTCTCCCCCTTTCTATGCCCCTCCCCAGCTCATGCTCTGTCTCTCTCTGTCTCTCAATAATAAATAAGTGTTAAAAAAAATTTTAAATTAAAATAAAACTATAGCTATAGAGGTCTAAACTATAGTAAATACATAAAATTTACTGATAATCATATTTCTGTCTTAACACTAAGGTTAATCACAGACATCCTTGAACTAGACCAATTTTATCATTTACCAGTTAGATCATGTATCATTTTATCATTTACTAGTGGTTTGGGAAAGATTATGTAACATCTCTGAATTTCCATTTTTCATTTATAAAATGAGAGTAATGATTATACTTAGAATAATATCTGATTGCATTATAAATACTATGTAACTATTGGGTAAAAAATTAAAAAGCAAAACTTGAAAGAGCTATCAGGAGTTAGTAAATTTTGCTAAATATTATTTCAAAAGAGCCCTTGGCAATTTAAGACTGTAGTTAATTTATAATTGAGTTATTTGACAAGTAATTGAAGTGCTGTGTTTTAATACTGTTAATTGAAGAAAAAACCATGAACTGATCTGTAAAGGAAAATTCTGTTGTGAAAGTTTGGAAGCCTGATTTATATTCTCATTATACAAAGGGTAAGCATATTTTAGATGCAGGAATAACTCTGAATAGAATCAATATATTCCTGCAAAAAAAAATGGCTTGATTATTAGAACAAACACTTAAGACCACAGAATTCTATTACATAGAACAAAAAGAATATGATTTTCCACTAAAAAAAAAATTTAGGACATATGTTAAAATCAGCAGCTTAAACTATAAAAGAATCTTGGCCAGACACTTGGAAAACACCTAGTTTTTAATAGTTACAACTTTTTGTCAAACATTAGTTATACATATAATATATTCTAAGTATTATCATGAGCTGACCATTTTAATGGGGTTCGTAAGTAATATACTTAAATAAATGGAGATAAAAAGTTATTTTGGCACCATGGGTGGCTTAGTCTGTTGAGCAGTGGACTCGATTTCAACTCAAGTTATGATCTCAGGGCTGTAGGATTGGACTCTCCTCCGTTAAGCCCCCCACTCAGTGTAGTCTACTTAAGATTCTCTGTCTCTCCCTTTTACCCCTCTCTTCTGCTCATGCACTCTTTCTCTCTCTCCAATTAAAAAAAAAAAGTAAGTAACAGGAGTTGCTGTGTGGCTCAGTCAGTTAAGCATCCATCTTGGGCTCAGGTCATGATCTCATGGTTCGTGAATTCAAGCCCCACATCGGGCTCTGTGCTGACAGCTCAGAGCCTGCTGCTTGCTTCAGATTCTCTGTCTCTGCATCTTTTTGTCCCTCCCTTGCTCATACTCTCTCTCTCTCTCTCTCAAAAATAAACTTAAAAAAATAATAATTTAAAAAAGTGATTTCTTGTACAGATTCAGTTGTTTTGTAAGTCAGTGTTCCTTATTTGAGATCATTTAATTAAATTATCTACATAGATAATATTTCTTTTGTGGCCACAATTCTAATTCCTCCAAAAATTCATGAATTATTAAAATTCATATTAGAAAAAATACTCACATACTCATCTTCATTTCTTTCGTGGTTAGCATGGATTTTGCTGGTTTGTGACTTAACATCATTGTGCATTATTAGCATATGTACTTCAATATCACTTCTGTATTTTTCAATAATGTATATAGTAATCTAGTACAGAAGTATAGACTCTCAAATATTCTTCTCATTCTGGAATACACCTCTCTTTCTAGAATTTTCTTTTACTACCAGTCTGCACTGAGGAATCCCACCAGCCTTGTTCAGCACTTTTTCCCAAGGCTGTTATCTAAGTAGTTCCTCTTGCCCAATAAAATATCTGTCTTCCTCCCCAACTACAATCATTTTACCTTTCAAGATGACAACTAGCTATTTACATAAAGAAATATATGAAAACACACTAAGTGACAAAATTGAGTCACTTTTTGAGTGACCACTAACATAATATATGCATTTTTCCAAGGGCCTTTTGGTAATAATGACCATATTGTGTTGATAAAATCAAAAGACTGATTCCAGTGGAGGGAATTTCATGCCATGTAGCAACTGCAACACCTAAAAAGGAGTCTGAGGAAAGTGTATGGAATGAATCAAGACCATGTTGGATTTTCAGCATCAAACAGTTATTAGTCACTACAATTTTACTCCATGTAGAAACATATTTTCTGTTTTCTTCCAAATATATTTCAAATAATACAACTGCCATTTATAAAATTTAGAATGTACATCAGTTTACTGTGATATATAATATGAATATTAATATTGCGTAGCAATAACCAAATATTGACAAATGTTTAGGAATCACTATATTTTTCATTATCTGTCTTCTATTGGTTCTTTAAAATGGCGGTGGTTCTGGAAAAATTACAGGTCTCTGTAAACAACAGATCAGTTTAGCAAGCTCTTTCATGATTGGCTCATCTTCATTCTTGGGGACTTTCATTCCTGTAAAAAGCTCATATAACCAGCAAAGTCACCTCTGTGACAACTAAAGCAGAATTTGTCATTAATTTCTATTCAATTAAAGGATAATTCATCCAGTTCTATTTCTAAAGAAAAATATACTCTACATACAAACTGCTGACAGCAAGAATTAAAGACACTTTAAGTCAATGTAGGGTGTATACATGCACTTGTATACTTATACCTTAATGGAGACTGCTGGGTTAACCACTAGAAAAGTGGCAAAAGGAAGCTCTATGTTGATGCTCTGCATATGTATTCCTCTGAACAAATACAACCCCAGTCAGTTATTAAGTCATTTACCTGAATTAATAGAAACCCCTTTAATTCACATTTCTATTAAAGCTTATGACTGACTGAGTGAATGCTCCCACTCACTCATTTCAGTGTTAAGTATGATGTACACAATGTAGATTCTCTACTATCTAGGGGTTTTAAAAAACAGTTTATTGATAATATGATTTCTCTACCATAAAATTCACTGGGTTTAAGTGAACAATTAAATGGCAATGAATTTGCAGAACTGTGCATCCATCTTTCCAATCCAACTTTAGAATATTTCCAAATTCTGAAGATCCCCTTACTTCAACCATGTACCAGACATTCATATTCATTATATTCACCACTACTCTGAAAGGTGGATTTTATTCAGGTTTCTATTAAAGCTTATGACGATTAAATACATTTCCATAGTCACATAACAGACCCAGTGACTACCAGAACCAGAACTCAAATCTGGGTCTGTTTGCTGCCAAAATCCAAGATTAGCCCATGACACATGCCATCATGCCTGTTTCTCCTTACAATTCCTGCTGCCGTGTACCACGGCAGCTTCTCCCTCAGTTTCCTCTCAGTTTCTCCCACCTTGCATGGTACTAAGTACATAAAAAATACTTACTAAGAACTTCTTGCTTGAAAATTAAAGTACTCAGATTTTTAAACACTGTAATAATTCAAAAATTTGGGAAATTTTTCTTTGAATAATCAACACTGATAAATTAACTAACTTATTAATTAGTTAAGTCACAGATTAAGGGTCTCTCTAAGCCAGAAATCATCTGGCCTGACAGCTTTACAGGTTCTTTTGGAACTGAAGTTTTTGTTTTATAGAAAACCCAGGTTATAGAAAATTCCTTAGTTGTGATGCCTGGGTGGCCCAGTTGGTTAAGCATATGACTCTTGATCTTGGCTCAGATCATGATCTCATGATTTGTGATATGGAGCTGACATTAGGTTTTGTCCTGATGGCATTGAGCCTGCTTGGTATTCTCTCTCTCCTTCTCTTTCTGTCCTTCCCCCTAGCCATGCTTTCTTCCAAAATAAATAAATAAACTTTTAAAAAATTCCTTAGTCAGTAAAATTCAGGGGCACCTGGGTGGCTTTAGTCAGTTAAGCATCCAACTCTTGATTTTAGCTCAGATCATTATCTCATGGTATGTGAGTTTGAGTCCCATGTAGGGCTCAGCCTGAGCCTGCTTGGGATTCTCTCTCTTTCTGCCCCTCCTCTGCTGGCTCTCTCTCTCTCTCTCTCTCTCTTTCAGAATAAATAAACTTAAGAAAAACCAGATAAAATAAAATTCAGTTGCTGAAAAGAACACCAATTTATTAAACCAAAGAAACTCTACTAGGGGTTGATAATTAGTCAATACATTTAAAATCTAAGCATTGTGTAGCGAAATAAGTCAGGCAGAGAAGGACAAATATCACATGTTTACACGTATAGGAGGATTAGGAGGAACTTAACTGAGGACCATGGGGGAGAAAAAGGAGGGAAATGGTTGGGGAAAGGGAGAGAGGCAAACCATGAGAGACTCTTGAATGCTGAGAAACAAACTGAGGACTGATGGATGTGGGGGGGATGGGGGGAGATGGACATGGAGGAGGGCACTTGTGGGGATGAGCACTGGGTGTTATATGGAAACCAATTTGACAATAAACTATTTGTACAAATAAATAAATAAATAAAATCTAAGCATCATGATCTTAGTTAACAAGAACACTGGAAAGCTGATGAACAATCTGTTTACGATAATCACTCATGCAAATGCTAGTGGGTCTGTGATCTGTAGAAGATTCTCAGTAAATCAAATCTTCATAACTTCTGCCTAAGTTTCAGAAAAATCTGTATAACAATTACAGAAGATATGCCCATCTGAAAATGTTTTACCATTTTGTTTAATGACCATAAAATAAAGATGATGGAAGTCTTGATATTCATCTATCTTATGATATGTGAAAGTGAATCTGAGTCCATTAACTTTATATTTAAAAGAAGAAAGTAAAAATTCCAATACAGAGGTCCAGATAAAATAAAAAGGTTCCTTTATTCCATCAAATGTTTGTTGACTTGATCCTTTGAACTTCTTTAAAACTGACAATGTATAAACTCAGCAAAACCTTTCCAGGACCTAGAGATCAGTCAATATAAAGAGAGTTTCTTGAATGGAACACAGCATAAAACATAATCATTTTATCATATAACCAACAGCAACAGTGGGGAAAAAAATCCCCTGTCTACATTGCCCTATTCTAATGCTTAGCCCAACAAAATGACAAGTCTACTTTCTGCTCCTATAGAGTTTCTTATTCTGGACATAACAAATGAATGGAATCATACAATATAAGATCTTCTGCATTTGGCTTCTTTAATTTCACATGATATTTTTGTGGTTCATCTATATTGTGTCATGTATCAACTACTTTTTATTGCTAAGTAGTATTCCTCTACCATTGAGTTTTTAATATATAAAATATGAGCATAAAAAAATAATGTAATTATCTTTTTAAAAAGATATCTTTTAAAAAAGATAATGACCTTAGTTTAAGAAGATGTAGTGGCAATGAGAAACAATGAAATCTGGCCATGTGTAGCAACATGGATGGACCTTGAGGGTGTTATGCTGAGCGAAATAAGTCAGGCAGAGAAGGACAAATATCATATGTTTGCACGTATAGGAGGATTAGGAGGAACTTGACGGAGGAACAAGGGGGAGAAGAAGGGCGGAAATGGTGGGGGAAAGGGAGAGAGGCAAACCATGAGAGACTCTTGAATGCTGACAAAAACTGAGGACTGATGGATGTGGGGGGGAGGGGGGGATGGGCATGGAGGAGGGCACTTGTGGGGATGAGCACTGAGTGTTATGTGGAAACTAATTTGACAATAAACTATTTGTAAAAAAAATAAAAATAAAAAAAAGAAGATGTAGTATATTATATATATGGAATGGAATATTACTTAGCCATCAATAAAAATGAAATTTTGCCATTTGCAATGGTGTGGATGGAGCTAGAGTATATTATGCTAAGTAAAATAAGTCAGTCAGAAAAAGACAAAAACCATATGACTTCACTCACATGTAGAATTTAAGAAACAAAACAGATGAACATAGGAAAAGGGAAAACAAAAAAAGAGAGAGGGAAGCAAACCATAAGAGACTCTTAACGATAGAGAACAAACTGAGAGTTAATAACGGGAAGTGGGTGGGAGATGGGCTAAATAGGTGATGGGTATTAAGGAGGTTGCTTGTTGTGATGAGCACTGGTTATTATACGTAAGGGCTGAATCACTAAATTCTACTTCTGAAACCAATAACACTATATGTTAACTAACTAGAATTTAAATAAAAACTAGTGGAAAAAACCTCAGTTTCCTCTAGTCTGTCTTTTTTTCAAAGTAAATCTGAAAAAATCAATTTATAAGAGAGATTATTTTGCTTTAGAATTATCAACATAATTACAAAGGGCCATAAGGGATTATTTTCAAGTTTCCTTAATGCAAGTTATTGTGTTATTTTTCTCTTTTTAATGTTTATTTATTTTTTAGAGACCATGAGCAGGGGAGGAGCAGAGAAAGACAGAAAGAGAGGATCTGAAGCAGGCTCCACACTGACAGCTGTGAGCCTGATTGGGGATCAAATTTACAAACTGTGAGATCATGACCTGGGCCAAAGTCAGAGGCTAAACCAACTGAGTCACCCAGGCGCTCCTTAAAAATTAAACAAATTATGAGATATTTTGTCACACTTTATCTTGAAATTGACAGATTGAAGCTTATGCAGATTGTATAATTATTTTTTTAGCTTACTTATTTATTATTTTTTTAAAAATTTACATCCAAATTAGTTAGTTAGCAGGTAGTGTAATAATGATTTCAGGAGTAGAATCCAGTGATTTGTCCCATACATATAACTCTCAATGCTCATTCCAACAAGTGTCCTCTTTAATGCCCCTTGCCCATTTAGCCCATTCCCCCACCCACAACGTCTCCAGAAACCCTCAGTTTGATCTCTGTATTTAAGAGTCTCATGTTTTGTCCCTCTTCTTGTTTTATATTATTTTTGCTTCCCTTCCCTTATGTTCATCTGTTTTGTATTTTAAATTCCACATGAGTGAAGTAATATGATATTTTCTTTTTCTGACTAATTTTACTTAGCATAATACACTCTAGTTTCATCCACGTTGTTGTAAATGGCATGATTAAAAGGCGTGATTACATTCTTTTTGATTGCCACAGAATATTCCATTGTGTGTATATATATGTGTGTGTGTGTGTGTGTGTGTGTGTGTGTGTGTGTGTGTATCACATCTTCTTTATCCATTCATCCATCAGTAGACATTTGGGCTTTTTCCATACTTTGGCTATTGTTGATAGCACTGCTATAAACATTGGGGGGGGTGTGCCCCTTTGAATCAGCATTTTTGTATCCTTTGGATAAATACCTAGTGGTGCAATTTCTGGGTTGTAGAGTAGTTTTAGTTTTAATTTTTTGAGGAACCTCTGGAAAACCTCTGTTTTCCAGAGTGGCCACACCAGCTTGTATTCCCACCAGCAGTGCAAAAGAAACCCTCTTTCTCTGCATCCTTGCCAACATCTATTGTTGCCTGAGTTATTACTGTTAGCCATTCTGACAGGTGTGAGGTGATATCTCATTGTGGTTTTGATTTTTTTAAAATATTCTTATTTATTTCTAGGAGAGAGAGAGAGAGAGACAGCGTGAGCAGGGGAGGGTCAGAGAGAGAGGGAGACACAGACTGAAACAGGCTCCAGGCTCTGAGCTGGCAGTCAGCACAGAGCCCGACGCGGGGCTCGAACCCACGAACCGCGAGATCATGACCTAAGCGAAAGTCGGACGCTTAACCGACTAAGCCACCCAGGCGCCCCATCATTGTGGTTTTGATTTATATTTGCCTGATGTTCAGTGATGTTGAACATTTTTTCATGTGTCTGCTAGCCATCTGGATGTTTTCTTTGGAAAATTGTCTTTTCATGTTTTTTGCCCGTTTCTTCACTGGATTACTTGTTTTCTGGGTATTGAATTTGAGAAATTCTTTATAGATTTGAGATACTAACCCTATACCCAATATCTGATATCGAATTATTTGCAAATATCGTCTCACATTCTGTAGGTTGCCTTTTAGTTTTGCTGATTGTTCTCTATGCCATACAGAAGGTTTTCACCTTGATCAAGTCCCATTAGTTCATTTTTGCTTTTTTTCCTCTGCCTCTGGAGACATGATGAGTAAGAAGTTGTTGCAGCCAAGGTCAAAGACATTTTTGCATGCTTTCTCCTCCTATCTCATTTTTAGATATTTCATCCATTTTGAGTTTATTTTTGTGTATGGTATGAGGAAGTGGTTCAGGTTCACTCTTCTGCATGTTTGTCCAATTTTTTCCAACACCATTTGCTAAAAGACTGGTATTTTTTTCCATTGGATATTCAGTTTTGTCTGTGGGTCCATTTCTGGGTTCTCTATTCTATTCCACTGATGTATGTGTTCTGTTCTCTTGATCTGCTTTTGTGCTAGTACCATACTGTCTTGATGAGTGCCACTTTGTAACAAGTCTTAAAGTCTGGGATTGTGATGACTCCAGTGTTGTTTTCTTTTTCAGGATTGCTTTCACTACTTGGGGTCTTTTCTGGTTACATACAAATTTTAGGATTTTTTTTCTAGCTCTGTGAAGAATGCTGGTTTTATTTTGATATAGATTGCATTAAATATGTAAATTGCTTTGGGTAATATCAACATTTTAACAGTATGTGTTATTTCAATCCACGAGTATGGAATACTTTTCCATTTTCTTGTGTCTTATTTAATTTTTTTCCTAAGCTTTCTATAGTTTTCAATGTACAGATTTTTCACGTCTTTGGTTAGATTTCATCTTAGGTATTTTATGGTTTTTGGTGCAATTCTAAATTGGACCGATTCCTTGATTTCTCTTTCTGCTGCTTCATTATTGGTGTATAGAAATGCAACTGATTTCTGTGCATTGATTTTATATCCTGGGACTTTGCTGAATTTATGGATCAGTCATAAGTTTTTTGGTGGAATCTTTTGGGTTTTCAACATAGAGTATCATGTTCTCTGTGAAGAGTGAAAGTTTCACTTCTTCTTTGCCAATTTGGATTGCCTTTTATTCCTTTGTGTTGTTTGATTGCTGAGGCTAGGACGTCAAACACTATGTTGAATAACAGTGGTGAGAGTGGACATCCTTGTCATGTTCCTGACCTTAGAGGGAAAGCTCTCAGTTTTTCCCCATTGAGAATGATTTTAGCGTTGGGTCTTTCATATATGGCTTTTATAATCTTCAGGAATGATCCTTCTATCCCTACTTTCTTGACGGTTTTTATCAAGAAAGGAGCTGTGTTTTGTCAAATGCTTTCTCTGCATCTATTGAGAGGATCATGTGGTTCTTATCCTTTCTTTTATTAATGTGATGTATCACATTGATTTATTTGCAGATATTAAACCAGCCCTGCATCCCAGGTATAAATCCCAGTTGATCATGGTGAATAATTCTTCTAATGTATTCTTGGATCTGGTTTGTTTGTGTCTTATTGAGACTTTTTGCATCCATGTTCATCAGGGAAATTGGTCTGTAGTCCTCCTTTTTAGTGGGGTCTTTGTCTGGTTTTGGATTTAAGGCCTCATAGAAGGAGTTCGGAAGTTTTCCATCCATTTCTATTTTTTGGAGCAGCTTCAAAAGAATAGGTGCTAACTCTTCTTTAAATGTTTGGTAGAATTCCCCTGGAAAGCCAACCAACCCTAGATTCTTGTTTTTGGGGGGAGATTTTGATTACTAATTCAATTTATTTACTGGTTATGGCTCTGTTCAAATTTCTATTTCTTCCTGTTTCAATTTGGGTAGCATACATGTGTCTATGAATTTGTCCATTTCTTACAGATTGCCCAATTTATTGGCACGTAATTGCTTATAATACTCTCTTATTATTGTTTGTATTTCCGCGGTGTTTGTTGTGATCTGTCCTCTTTCATTCATGACTTTATTTGGGTCCTTTTCTTTTTATTTTTGATCAATCTGGCTAGAGGTTTGTCAGTTTTGTTAACTTTCAAAGAACCAGCTTCTGGTTTCATTGACATGTTCTACTGTTTTTTTGGTTTCGATATCATTGATTTCCATTCTAACTTTATTATTTCCCATCTTCTGCTGGTTTGGGATTTTATTTGCTGTTCTTTTTCCATCTCTTTAAGTTGTAAGACTGGGTTGTGTATCTGAGACCTTTCTTCCTTATTTCAGTGGCATGGATTGCTTAATACTTCCCTCTTAGGATCACCTTTGCTGCATCCCAGAGGCTTTGGGCTGTTGTGTTTACATTTTCTTTGGCTTTCTTGTACTTTTTAATTTCCTCTTTAACTTATTGGTTAACCCATTCGTTCTTTAGTAGGATGTTTAATCTCCAAATATCCGTGGTCTTCCCAAGTTTTTTTGGGTGGCTGATTTCAAGTTTCATAGCATCGTGGTCTGAAATTATGCATGGTATGATCTTGATCTTTTTTTTTATTTGTTGGGAGCTGATTTGTGTCCCAGTATGTGATCTATTCTGGAGAATGTTCCATGTGCACTCAACAAGAATATATATTCTGCTGCTTTAGGATGAAATGTTATGAATATATCTGTTAAGTCGATCAGGTCCAGTGTGTCATTCAAAGCCAGTTATTTAACACTTCCATCATCTCCCATAATTAGCGTGTGTGTGTGTGTGTGTGTGTGCGTGTGTGTACGTGTCTGTGGTGAGGACATTTGAGATCTACTCTTTTGTCAACTTGACTCATCTTTCTAAGTCTAGCCTTTAAAAAAACTCCACTAGTTTCTTTCAGTTCTCACTACCACAAGTACAGTTTAAGTAACATAATTGATGTATCTCTTTTGAGGGACATCTAATTTACCTTATATAAGTGTTATTTATTCACACTTTTCCCTGCCATCCTTGCTAGATTATTAATTTTGTCATAACTTCTAGCACAGACCTTTAAAAAGTATTTAGTAGATAAGGAGATAATAACTAAGGCTCATGTATACTTATTGGTTTTTGCATAATTGTGCTTTTTAACTCTTTACAGTTGGGACAATTATAAAGTTATAAAGTAGCATTCTAAATATCACAGAATCTAATATCTAAATATGTCAGCTGGAAAAGGATTCTTGAGTAAGAGCAGTAACAAGCAGCTTCTGCTTTTTTTTGGTCCCATCAGAAGGAAATAAAGTACCCTTCCCTAGGGTAACATAATAGGCAGTAGGAGGAGCAGTAAAATAATGCTACTACTGTTTCTCTAAAAACTTTTTATTAATTTTTAAAAATTTATTTTAGAGAGAGAGACAGAGCATGAGCAGGGGAGGGGCAGAAAGAAAGGGAGACACAGAATGTGAAGCAGGGTCCAGACTCTGAGCTGTCAACACAGAGCCTGATGCAGGGCACAAACTCACAAACCATAAGATCATGACCTAAGCCAAAGCCAGACACTTAAGTGACTGAGCCACCCAGGGAGTCCTACTACTGCTTCTCTAGATGAGAACTTATGGCAGCTACACCATGAGCATAGTGGAGCTCCCTGAGCTGCAACACCATGGCCAACCTGTTTCATAATACAACCCAAAGAAGAATGACAACCTAAGAATAACCAAAACTAAGCAAAAAACAAAAACAAAATTTACCCACATAATTACTATTTCTACTTCTTAGACTCCTCTTTAACTCAAGATTCATAATGGGTTCATATGGATGGAGTATAAGCAGATAAAATTATTTTTTATGTGTAAGCTCAAAATTTTTACTGATCTATATCATTCCATAGTATCCCAGCCATGACTTTATAATACTACCAATGTGTTGCTCTCTGTTTATGTGTTCCTAGGTAGGGCTTAAAGGTTGACTAGCATATTGAAGATTTAATTTCAGTGCCCCTGGAAGATACAATGGAATATTGAGTAACTGTCCTATAAGATAGGGTATGTGCTGAAGTAGGAATGGCCTTCCTATATATAAAAGTTAACTGACAAAAACAGTTCTGCTGTTGAGAAGGTGTAATACCCATGGAATGACTGCATCCATCAAGAAGAAAATAAGAAACAGATTTTTCTTAAAATTTTGTGTAAATTTTCTGGTTGAAAATTTTTTTTTTCCCTATAGCTACAATAATTCTCAAATATCAGAAGCACATTGGAGACAGATTTCTTTGCCATTATATTTTGTTTTTAATACAACTTAACCAGTTTTTTTGCCAAGTCAGAGATCAATGATATCTTGGATTTTGTTAAAATTATGTCACAAGATTACTTATCATAGATATATTTCACTTATGGCATTATGGCAGAATTTTTGAGCATCATGATGGACAAATATCTACTGAACACATGCTTAATCCAACTTTTGAGAATAAGCAGAAAATTGCCCCATCTCTCTATTTGGGGATAGAAGACATACAGATATAAAACAATACAAAACAAAAGAAAATATCCATACAAAAAGTAGGAAATGAGTACTTTAGGAGATGAAAAGGAGGAAAGAATAATTAGCTGCAGGTGCTTTAGGTAGGAGATGGGATCTGAAAGATTTTCAGAATTTATAATATCAGAAGCAGTAGTGGGTAAAGGCAGCCAGATAAAGGGACCTAAGTAAGCTGAGGCACAGAAAGACAAACACATAGCACATGCACAGAGACCAGTAAGTGGGATAAGAGAGAGACACAGAGAGACAAGGTCAGGTTAGAGACAGTCAACTGCAAGGGGAAAGAGAGAAAAAAATTAATGAAAAGGAAAAAAATGGCCAAAGCTGGAGAGAAATATAATAATAATAATAATAATAATAATAATAATAATAATAATAAAAGAAGGGTACTAAATAACAAGAACACACATAACTTAAGTAAGGGTTCACTGTTGAAAGAAAGGTCATGAGTGGGATTATAGAGAGAAAATCACAATACACATGTGAATATATAATTCCAGTTTTGTTTCTATATAACATTTTCACCTAACCTGAAATTATTCTGGAAAGGCTCACGAGAAATTCCCTAGAGATCAATAAAAAGGTCTCTTGCCCAATTTTTATGTTTTAGAGGCTTCTATCATGGTAGTTTTGCCTTAAAATTGTCATTCAGAATAACTATTACTTTTTCTATGTGACTAGGGAAGAAGCTTATTAAACGTCTAATATATTATTTTATCCAATAGGAAAATGTAGGATTTGCTGCTTTGGACATTATCAGAACTGGAGTGACCTTTTTTTTTTCTTTTTAATCTCCCCTTCCCCAAATGGAGTATCTTTTGTTCAGCATGTACACGATTTAAATTATCTGATTCTGCATTCATCTGACTGCCTGGTGATAGATAGTTCTGAGAATGTCTGACAGTATTTCTTGTAAGCATCAGACATGATAGAGAGAAGGGTACTGATGGAGCAAAAGACTTTGAAATGTCATTTTGGATCAGTGCACAGCATGATTCAAGGTTGCATTGAAAGAAGAGTCAGAGGAGCTATTAAAAAATGTGTGTGTCAATATCTTGAAGTGCAATGTGGATCTAAACTGGCTGCTCCTTTCTTTTAAGCTAATTGATGTGTTTATCTCAGTTTTCCCCATGAGAGATTTTATGCTATCTGAAAACTAAGATTAATTAGGACTAATAACTTAATTTAGTTATTTGAAGCAAAAGTCAACATGTAGATTGAGTATCTTATTTTGATGATTGATAGACATTTCCTACACATTACAAGGGCCAGGCAAATCAGATATCTGTCTAAAGTTACATGCACACACATACACCACAAATATAGCTCTAAATAAGGAACTTAATTTGACATACCAGACAGAATATGTAATCACAAAAATTCACAGGTATATACTGATATGATCTTGTATGATTTCAAATTTGTGAAATCACATAGGATTCACATATACATATATATATGAATATATATAGATATCAAAATCTGTCTTGTATCGACAGTACTGAATGAAATCTTTTTATTAGTAGTGCATTTATGCATTAATCTTTGCAACTCCTGTAGTTTCTCTTTTTTTAAAAAAATTCTTAATGTTCATTTATTTTCGTGAGAGAGAGAGACAGTGCAAGTGGGGGCAGGACAGAGAGAGAGAGACACAGAATCTGAAGCAGGCTCCTAGCTTTCAGCTGTCAGCACAGAGCTGACACAGGACCCAAACTCATGAACCACAAGATCATGACCCGAGCTGAAGTCAATCACTTGACTAAGTCACTTCGGCACCTCTGTAGTTCCTCTTTAAAGGGAATTGATGTTTATTGGTACACAAATGTTCATAACTATTGTATCTTCATTGTAAATGCTATCTTTTAGCATTAGAAGGTGACTTTTATGTGATCTTTAAAACTTTTTAGTTTGTATTCTACTTTGATATAAGGATTGCAACCCTTTTATTCTGATTAATAAACCAAAACACTGCATTTGTCAATCTTTATGTTTAGCCTTCAGTATCGCTATTTTAGGTGGATTTTGAATACAATGTATGATAGAAACTTTTAATTCTGCCATATCAATTTGTTATAATTATGATGTGTGTTATAATTGCTATTTCCTCTTTATATATTTTATTTTACGTTTTTAGCTCTTTTCATAATTAAAAAAAGGTTGATATTTTTTTCCTATTTCCCTTTGTTTATGCCCAGATCCCTCTATTTTGTTATTTATCCTTTAACTCTGCTATGTCTATTTTAGGTTTCATGAGCTTATTCTCTTTTCCTTTACTTCCTCTCCCCGTTTTTTTAGTTTTATTATTTCTACTACATTATAACATCTTTCACTGCTCCCCATGTTCTTATTGCCCTCCTTATGATCATTATGACCTTCTGCTCCAGGAGCTTACCTCAACTCCCTTGCCCCTCTCTTTCTGCACTGAAATCATCTGGCTTATCAGTCTCCTATTGCTACTGTAGCAAATTGCTACAAGCTTAGTGACTGACAACAACACAAATTTACTCTCTGACAGTACTGGAGGTCAGAAGTCTACAATTGGTCTCATGAGTCTGAAATCAAGCTGTAAGCAGAGCTGATTCCTGCAGGAGGTTCCAGGGGAAAATCCATTCCTTGACTGTTCCAGCCTCCAGAGACTGGTCCTCCTTGGCTCCTGGCTGCATCATTCCAATCTCTGCTTGAATCTTCACATTGCCTTCTCCCTGCTCAGATCTCCTGACTCTCTCTTACAAAGAGTCCTGTGATTACATCAGGCATATCTGGGTAATTCAAAATAATCCCCATCTCATTTGTGCAAAATCCTTTTCTGTTGTTGTTGTTGTTTAATCATGTGTGCAAAATTCCTTCTGCCATATAAAATAGCATTCGTAGGTTCCAAGGATTAGGACACGGACATCTTTAGAGGTAGGGGTGTTATTCGGCCTACCACACTTGTAAAATCTGGACCTCCAACCTTAGAGATAACCAATTCTGTATCTATTCTGTGTTTCCACCAAAGTAATTGAATATGGCTGTGAATTAACAAGCAACCATGCTGTTAAGTTTCACGTTCAGTATAAGCTTTCAAAACTCAAGTGGGCCCTAGGGACTAACCAGAATCCTAATAATATCTCTATTTAATTTACTTCTCCACTCTAACAGGTGACAAGACAACTTCAATAATAATCTTTTAAAGCTTCTGAATAATCCTTTCTAATTCTTACCCTCAGCAAGGCCCTAAGCACTTATTTCACTGGAAAAAAAATAACCTATCAGAAGAAAACACCCATGTTCTCCCACTGCCAGACTTACATTCATGTGTTCCCGTACGATTCTGCATTTCCTTCTGGTACAATGGATAGACAACTAGTATTCCATTAAGATCTTCCTATTTGTTCACTCATCTTATCTATCTGAAAATTCTTTCTTGAAAATAGCTCCTCCTTTCCCTATTTCATCAGATCATTCCTCTCTGGATTATTCCCATAAGCTTGCAAACATGCTATCATACCTTTCAACTTAAGAAAATGCTGCCCATGACTCCAAAGTCACATTAATTTTCATCACATTACTTAACGTTCTCAAAAGAGTTATGTATACTTAATGTCACCATTCTCTCTTCTCTATTATCCTTACTCTGTCCCAATTAAACTTCCATTCCCATAAACCCAACAAACATGATTACATCAAGATTATTCGGGATCTATAAATTACTAAATCCAACGGTCAGTTCTTAGTCCTCATCTTACTTTAACTCTTAGCAATATTTACATATGTGGCTCTCGCTCCTTATTGAAATACATATATTTTTAGCTTGAGTGACCAAAAAACTGATCTAATTTGCTCTTTGCTTTTCTAATGATTTCTAAGCCTTCTTTGGTGGATCCCTCATCCTCTTAAACTTAATGTTGGAATGCTCCAAAACTTGTCTTTACATTGTTTTTCTCTTCTTGCTAGACTTCCTTTCTTGCTAAGTTCACCTATTCTTGTGGTTGTAAGTATATGCTGATGATTCCCAAAATGGATTCTCTAATCCAAAATATTCCATTGAACTCCACTTGCATATTTAATTGCCTACTTAACCTCCTCTTAGAAATCTAGATGCATCTCAGATTTATTATTTCTAAACTTGATCCTTTATTTCCCATGCTTTCTTTCCCCTTAGCGAAACCTGCTCATCCTTAGAAATTCATTATTATTAAATGGTAACACTATTCAGTGAGTTACAAAGAGCCAAAATCTTGTGAGATATCTTTGCTCTTTTCTTTATACTCCACATCCAATTCTGTTATTGCTACCGCCAAATATTTTATGAATCAGACCACTTCTCCCCAGTGCCACTGCTAATACATAAGACAAAGTCATTCTATCTCTCACTTAGACTACTGCTTGTCCTCTTTCATTACCATGTAGTAACTATAAAATTTAAAAAAATAATATTATTTCAAAACTCTATGAAACCCTTTGATATCTTCCATTGCAATTAAAATTAAATTGAAGTTATTTACCCTGATCTATCAGGCAATGAATGATCAGATTCATGCCTACCTGTCTAACATCATCTTCCTCATATCTTCCTGTCTCACTTTCTTCTAGTCACATAAACATCTTGGCATACAATAAATTTGTTAATGGTAAACATTAAAAATTCTAGTTTCTGATAGTTGCTTGTGAATTTGATATTAATCTACTAATTCAAGCTTATTAATTGCACTGTACAAACTCTATATCCTTGTTTATTTTTATCTACCTTAAATTTAAAAAATAAAGAAGCATATTAAAGTCTCCCATAATTTTTATTTCTATGCATTGACCCTATGACATTTTGCTTTATATATTGATGCTTGATTATTCAGGACAAAAGGATCATGATTATTCTAACATTTTATGGTATATATGCCAATAAAAATGGAGTCTTTTATCACATTTAATTTTGTTGACTTGAATTATATTCAGTCTTGATTATTTAATTCCTTAGTCCTTTTATTATTGGTTGTGTTTTGTATTTACTTAATATATATTTGCCAATTAAAAAAATTTTAAACTTTATTAATTTTTAGAGTGAAAGAGAGTGTGTATGTGAGTGGGGAGGAGCAGACAGACAGGGAGACACAGAATCTGAAGCAGGCTCCAGGCTCTGAGCAAGCTGTCAGCACAGAGCCCAATGCCGAGCTTGAAACCACAAACCCTGAGATGATAACCTGAGCTGAAGTCAGATGGTTGACCAACTGAGTCACCCAAGTGCCCCTGTTTTTTGCCAATTTTTCATGTTTAATCTTGTGTACCATTTTAAAAATATAATTTCTTGTCAAATTGGCTTCCATACAATACCCAGTGTACCATTTGTTTTATAGGGGATGCTCAAAGTTACTGTGAGATTAAAAATTATTATTTTAAGTTCTATATTATTTAACTTTTAACAGAGTCTAAAATTAATTCTTATATTTTGATAATTTTTATCTTCAATATTTTCTCAATGCATTTATTTTATGATCTTTGTGTCGTATGTTTCCTTACTTTTCTTGTTTTTTTTCTTTTATTCTGTACACCAAATTTGTTACCCTGCCCTATAATGTGGGGGTTTCCCCAATCAGATGGGGGGGCACTAAATGTGGGGTGAATCCATCAGGTGGAGGCCTGTGGCACAGGTGGTAAAAGAATTCACCCAAGACAGAACAAAGGAGATCGAAGTTTATCGAATACATTGCAAGGGAGCAGTGGACAGGATAGCAAGGGAAGAGACTGCCACAAGCCCAGGATAGGGATAGGGGGGATGGGGGGATGTAGGGGAAGTGGAGGAGAAGGTAAGGAGGTATGAGAATGTATGGAATTTTCTTTTTTCTTTTTCTTTTTTTTTCTTTTCTTTTTTTTTTTTTTTTTTTTTTTTTTTTTAATGCCTATGTTTACGTATAAATAATCCATTGGTCAGCTAGGGCTTGTGGATATTTTGAGGTGGGTGACCTAATGGACCTGTTTGTATGTAGCCATTGGGCCATATTGGACCCTTCCACCTTACTCAGGTTTCCATTGTTCAAACTGGTTGCCTAAAAGAGGCCTCTACAGGGGCACCTGGGTGGCTCAGTTGGTTAAGTGTTTGACTTCGGCTCAGGTCATAATTTCACAGTTTGTAGGTTCGGGCTCTTTGCTGACAGCTAGCTTAGAGCCTGGAGCCTGCCTCAGATTCTGTATCTCCCTCTCTCTCTCTGCCCCTCCCCTGCTCTCTCTCAGTAGTAAAAAAAAACATTAAAAAAATTTTTTAAATAAATAAAAGAGGCTTCTACATATAAGGCCATGAATGATCAGATTCTCACTCTAGCTTCATCTTCATTTCCTCCTTGCCCATTTTTAGATTATTTCTCCATTTTCATTGCTTATTTAAATTGGCGTAGAAGGAAGACGTCCTGTTTCGAATTTAGTAGATTCTTCAAAATATTACTTAGCCATTTTTTTTCACAATATCACACATATTTTTTCAAAATATTAAAACATTAAAAACTTCTTCTTTGGAGTTTCCTCCATGTGATGAAGGATTTAGAAGAAACTCCAACAACAAAGTTCCCTTCCATTCTAAGATCAACCTCTCATTCAGTGTGAATACATCTTCACGTAATTTTTTAAAGAGTTAGTATATTTTATGCGTTCTTGGATGTCTGAGAATATCTGCTGTATTCACATGAAAGACAAGTTTTTGGGTAAAATAATTAGGACAAAATTATATATGTGTTCTATTATATTCTAGTCATTAGCTTTAAACACAGAATCTGTGAAAACAATCTAACTTCCTTCCTCAATAATATTTTTTCTTCCACTCTAAAACCAATGGATTTTATTCTCTACCCTTATAATCCAAATAGTTGTCAGACATATCTAATTTGCAGCTCTCTTTTTACTGATTTTTGCCTACATCAAGGTAAGTTTTTCAATCTGGATTGTCAGATCTTTTTCAGCTTATTACTATTTTCTTCAATATTGGGTATTATCATTTCCTCTGTTCAATTTTCTTCTCAAGCACACTGTTATTTTTTAAAATGAATCAAGAACCTTTTCTTTCTGTATTGATCATTGTATTTTCTCTTCGACCTTTTCTACTTCATCTAAGATTGTTTCTCAGGTTTGATCTTTTCAACTCTAATGTTTCATGGTAACAATTCTCTCCTTAGGGTCATCATCATGGATTTTCATTTTGCTGCTAAATTTTTACTTTTTAATTCTTTCTTGCATCATGAACTTCTCAATTTAATCTCATGATATTTTTATTTCTAGATTTTCTCTTCTCATGACTCTTTCCTATTTCATAGCTAGAATGCCTTGTATACAATGGATGAGAACAGCATATTTTCTGAGATTTTCTTCAAGTTTCTTCAACAAAAAACTTTTGAAACTATGTCTTCCTTATTCATAAATATGATTTTCCCTAGGGTTCCTGGGTGGCTTAGTCAGTTAAGCATCCGACTTCAGCTCAGGTCATGATCTCACGGTTCATAGGTTTGAGCCCCTTGTCAGGCTCTGTGCTGACAGCTAGCTCAGAGCCTGGAGGCTGTTTCGGTTTCTGTGTCTCCCCCTCTCTCTCTGACCCTCTCTTGCTCATGCTCTCTCTCAGAAATAAATAAAAAATATTAAATTTTTTTAAAAAAAATACATGATTTTCCCTTTTTTCTGGTAGGGCATTATTGTATTTAGCTATAAATTTTCTGTGTATATATCTACAGACACATATACATACACATGCACATATATATCCTTCTTCCACTCCTCCTTTTCTTTCCCTCCTTCACCTTTTAACTCATTCTCAAGGAAGAAAGATGTATTTATAGTCTGTGTTTAAGTACAAGCGGGATGTGTATCTAGCCTTCATCCTGTTTAGCTGTCCATTTGGGTGCTGACCAGATTTCAGTCCAATACTTGATTTTTGATATTCAGATGGTTCTCTTGTGCTGAAATCATAAGTCACTTATCCTATTCCACTTTTATATTTTGTGCTGAGTATATGAAAACATAAAATGTCTAGAATGTCTTACTCCTATGGCTCAGTATGTTCCATTCTAGGGGTTTGCTTGGGAGAATTTAACCTCTCATAAAGAAGCCCAATCCTGATAACCCTTCTCTACCTAAGGCTCTATAGTATTCTGGATGTTATTGAATCTGAAGGACTATTTAAAAAAGCATTGAAAGGGGAAACTTGTGAAAGAAAACAGTACTCAGGCCCAATAAAAATGCAGAAATAGCACAATAACATTGTCCAAATTTGTATTTGGTACAGCTTGAAGTAGACAGTCATCTCAGGTATCTCTATTGAAATAGGGCATTTTTAAGTAAGTAAGACTGGGTTCCTATAGGAATTTTCTTTATTCAGTTGATTCATAGTTTTGTCTATTCATTCTCTTCAGTCTTAACTGGATTTATGAAACATTTGTGCTATTCCAGGTTCAACTACACATGGTTTTCACTATGTTCTATCAAATCCATTAGGGAGTAGTCATTATATGGTCAATGTATAAACATCTAGGGATCACATGAAAACCATGCCCAGCTGCATATTCTGAAACCATAACTGAGCATCATATTTATTCATTTATTCATTATTACTATGTCATTCATTTCCCAATAGAATGTCAGTCATTCATTAACATTCTCAATGAATGTCAGTCATTCATTTCTCAATAGTTTACTGAGAAACTATTTTATGTCAGACATGTTTTGTGGTAGGGATATAATAGTGATAAGAAGTAAAATTCTTTACTGAGTCTATAATACAGTTTGAACAGTCACTAACCAAGCAATCATATTACAAATATTAAATTAGACAGTAAAAGAGCTACTTTAAATACATGTTCCATAAAGCACCAGGATAGGGGATATGGTGACAGGTAGGGTCAGAAAATATATATTCCTAAGGAAATCTCCCTTTGATCTGAAATTTGAAGGAAGAGTGGAGATTACCTAGAGGAATAATACAGAGGAGAAATACAAACAGAGGGAACTGAATGTGCAAAGGTTGTATCAGTGCAAAGCACTGTTCCAAGTGCTTCTTTGCATACCTTTCTTAAAGCTCATTTTCAGTGTGGTAAAGTCATCTTTTTCTTTTCCATTACAGGTATTTAAGGAGAAATTTGGAGTGACTGTGTTTTGGGTTGCCAAATGAACACAAAATTTCAAGTCAGGTTTCTAATTTTAATATAATTCTACATAATATAGCAATTCTTAAACACAGTTGAATGTCAGTATCAGGTAAACACTGAATAGTCATCTGCAATCCTGAGTAGTGTTTTGTCTTTCAGAGGAAGCACATATAGGTTTAATAGTTTTCACATCATAAGACAATTGTAGTTCTCCTGTTAATTTTCTTTGGATGGCAGAAAACAAACTGATGTTAGGGAAAACTTACTTGCAAGGGTAACTTAGTTTTAAGAAAATCTTTTTCCCAGGCTTTTAGCCTAAAACTAATATAGACAAACCCAAGTAAAAGAGATATTTAATTCCACCGAACTTGGGTAAATTTTCATTCCAGTTCTATAGAGCCAATCAACTTGTTGGTATACAAACAGATCCCCAGAGAAACTGGGTCACACCTTTCACATTTTAGTTTCACAAGTAATGCAGAATTTCAGTGATTAAAGTTCACATGCCACACTTAGATTAGCCTTTGCAAGCACTGATTTAGGGAAGCCGGGATTGATAATACCCAAACAAACTTAAATGAATTTTCATTGAATTAAATTTTTCGGTTTTGGAGAGGGAATTAGTGAATTTAAAGTGAGGTACCAACATAGACAATAAGATTTAATGATGCAGAACTCAAAACATAATTACTCTCAGCTAGAGTGTAATAATGGTTGGTTATCTATACAAATACTGTCATAGACTCCAGGTCTGGAGTTCTCTCTTGTCCAGGAAGAGAGTGGGATGCAGGATTAAAATGTGAGAGAGACTACTGTCTAGGAGGAGACAAGAGCCCCTGAGTAAGGATCCTTGCTTTGTTTTTATTTGGACCAGAAGGCTTACAAGCATGATGGGCATGCACAAAGAGACAATGAAATTGTGAACATTAACGCATGGGCATGGGGGAAAGGGGATTTTGGGATATGTGGTGTTAGGGGTTTGGGTCAGTACAAAACAAAATTCTGGTGCTGGGTGGAAGGTTGTTTACAGCAAACATGAGGCGCTACCTCTTTTTGCCTGAACTGGTCTAGGGGACAAGAAAGATAGAGCATACTACCTCAGGGTCAGCAAGGCACCTTTCTTTTGCTAATTTGCTCCACTCTGGGCAACTTGCGGCTGCTGTCTAAAGTCCTATTTTCCTATTTACCTATTTTGGTCCCTCCTTCCTATGAAAGCAGCTTTCTGCTATTGTACTAAGTTGGGGGGCATTTCCACTCTGAAGGTTTCTCTCATTTTTGATGTTTTCATCCTGAGGCTTTCTATTCCTATACTTCTGTCCTATACTGAGGGCCTTTGCCCTGTTTACCTAATCTTGTTTACCCAATCTTGGGTGTGTTCATCCTATGGCTTTCTAATTCTTTATGGCTTTTTAACCCATCCCTGCAGGCTCAGGGAATTCCTATGCTTATTCCCCACAAAATACCTTTTAAAAAAGAGATCAAAGTTGCACAAAATAGAATCTTATATATTTATCACATGTCCCTGCTCTTGGACACTGCTTCCCTTATTTTATAAGGCTTTAGGAGTGTGTGTGTGTGTAGTGTTGGGGGGTGAGAAATCAGCTACTATGATAGTGGCTGTGACAAAAAGCTTTGGGGACAGGGTTGTTTCCAATACTCAGCTGTGACACTCAACATGTTGTGTCTTGATGGCCAAGTATAATCAGAGCTGTGGAAAAGAGGCAGAAAAGCAAGTTCAGGAGTCTAGAAATCTGATATAAGTTCCACCTCATGATGTGTTCCCAGTAGTATGAGATATGAAAAATTACTTTCCTCTTTGATCTCAGTATCTCCTTTATAAGTTTGGGATAAAATTGGTGTCTACTCCATCCTTTTCATAGGAATTTGATGAGCATCATATTGATGAGGGAGCAAGGGGGAAGCTGAGGGCAAAGTACAGGGTAATAGCACATCCTTCCTCTCCCCTCACCTGCTAGGTGGAATATATGTGATATTCCTCAGACACTCCTGGCTGCCCAAGAATAGAGGGAAAGAAAAGAAAGCAAATAGTTGACTGATAGAGATCATGGTCATGCAGGACAGGAGTCTCCTTCAGTTTGCGGATAACTTAGTAAATTGCAAGAAAAAGGCCATCTTATCCATAGCCTAATGTGCAGAAACCTATAGACTGTTTCCTGGAGCCCTAAGATCATCCTCATCAAAATGTAAGGGGGTTTTAAGTGCTTGCCATGGTGATGAGGGAAACAAAGGCAAATGAAAAATTAAATTCCCTTACTACCTACAGGCCATTGACAACAGGCCTTGAAACAGGCAGAGTGACCGTCCTCTGGGAGCTCAGTTGTGTCGATGATGACACTTTGCTAGGGAAAAAAGGGGAAAAGGGAAATATTGGCTTAACATTATCCTGATCCCCTCAGGATCCTGTAAGTCTACTTTAACATATAAAAATTTCTTTGGAAACTTCCTTTATCTCAACTACCTCAAGATATATGCTGGCAATCATACTCCAAGCTTCTAGCACCCTAATATATATTTGAGGGGTCTCATGACTGAGTCTTACTAAACGGTAATAAATGGCATTTCTCTAGCAACAGCTAGCCCCTCAAGGTCCTAGAAACCTTGCTTATAAAATTCCTAGAGACTTACACTGTCCCTAACCCCCTCGCAACCTGGGCGTACAGAATGAGTTACTTGTCACAACCGCAGTGCAGCTCTTTCTGTGTGCAATCCCACAGGTCCTATTCCCATGCTTTAATAAAATCACCTTTTTGCATCAAAGACATTTTTGAGAATTCTTTCTTCGCTATCGGCTCTGAGCCCCACTGTCATCATCTCATAACTTCATCAATATGAGATCATAGCTGTGAAAGTCTCTGGTTGATGGCCCTATGTTACCCAATTATTTGTTTAATCATTAAATATGTATGGTTGCCTCTACTGTACCTTTGATTCCTTGATGCTCTAGAAGGCTTATGAATATTGTGAGGAAATGAAGAGATATGGTAAACCAGAACTGAGTAATGTTTTCTGGGTACACGTCTACAAATTAAATATTCCTTCTATATTCTAAACGTATTCAGACTTATTTAGCATACATTTTATGTGGTAACATCGTAACTTCAAGACAATGCTGAAAACCTCAGAATGTCTTAATCTTTCTTAAATTTTCTATTCAAGACTACATATATATGACTTGTTTAATGCCATCCTGTTGATAGAATCATTTAAATGTGCATTATCTATTTGATATTTATAATTAAATTTTTCTGAATCTAACAGGAAATATATCAGGAGTACCTTTCTCTACACTTGGAAAACTGTATATTTGTAAGGAATTTATTCATTTCTTTATTCTATATATTATCTATTGACCACAGACACCTTGATTAGCAATAGGAGTTCACTCTGGTCCAAGCCATCCATCAGCTCTTGGCTTGATTACCACAATCAGCTCTTAGTCTCCTGGCCTCCTTTGCCCCTTTCAGTCCATAATCAACATGGCAGTCAGAGTGAAATTTGAAACACAAATGTCAGATTATATCATTCTACTTTTCAAAACCTTGCAATGTCTTCTCTTCCTTCACCTTACTGACTTGCTCCAGACATGCTAGCTGTTCCTGGAATATTCTAGTTATGAACTTGCTGTAGGGCTTTGTGTTGCCTATTATCTCTTCTCCCAGACAACTATTTTGTTGACTCTCTTCCCACCTCAAAGCTTTGTTTAAATGGGGCCTATCCCAACCATCTTAATATTGGTACACATTCCCTCCCACCATCCCATCATTCCCATCAATTTTATTTACTATCTCTCTCTCTTTTTTTCATAGCATTTATTATCTTCTAACATACCATCATTAAATTAGGGCTATTTTTGTATTAAATTAGGGCCCCTACTAGGATGAGAGTTTCAGGATGGAAGGGATCTTTGCTTTGTTTACTGATATATCCCAAATGCTTAGAACTGTGCCCGACAGAGAACAGCCATTTATTAGGTTCCCTGATCTTAAAATATGTTCTGCTTAAGAAAGGAATGCAGGGTCAGTTAAAAGTGAACACTCTCCATTTCTAACCATGTCTATTTTGTGCTCTTTCTGGAACAATATTTTAGCTAGATACAACATTCTATCTGGCAAGTATTTTTAATCTATACTTTGGTATCATCAGTGCTTCAATATGCTGTTTCTTCTGCATCTAATTTTGCTGTTGAGGCGGATGATTTCAGACTAATCATTGTTCCATTGTGAGTCACCTTTTTTCCTCAAGTTATCTTTCAGATCTCTTTATATCTAAAGTTTTGCAGTTTCCCTAAAGTGTACCTAAGTGTACATTTATTTCCATGTGTGTACTTTGGAGTTTGCTTTATTTCCTGAATCTGATGCTGTTATCTTTTCAAATATTCTTTTCTATACTACCTGTTTTCTACTTTTAGAATTTCTGCTAGACATATGATGGACTTTCACATGCTATGCTCCATGTCGCTGGCATTCTTTTTTCGCTTTTTCCATCTCTTTAAGTCTCTGTATCTCAATGCACCTGCCCATTCCTTGCCTTTGTCCATATGACTTTACTCTCCTTGTTCACCAAGTGAACTCATATTTAAAGAAGTAGCTAAGAGGCACCTGTGTGGCTCAGTCAGTTGAACAGCCAACTTGATTTTGGCTCAGATCACGATCTCATGGTTTGTTAGTTGAAGCCCCACATAAGTTTCTGTGGTGATAGTACAGAGCCTGCTTGGGATTCTCTGTCTCCCTTTCTCTCTGCCCCCCCATCCATGCTCCTCAAAAGATAACTAAAATGTCGTTGTTAGGACATTCTCTAGCCAATGAAAGCTTGATCTTAATGTCTCTAACACAAATGACTTATCTGTATGCCCTGCACTTTTAAGTTAGGTTTTGTTGGTAAGAACATTCTCAGATTAACACTCATGAATTTCTACTTCAATTGTATTTATTATACTGTTCAACTCATTAATCATGGTTTTATTTTATTTTAGTGACTATTTTTTACTTCTAGGAGTATTCTTGATTATGTTTAAAGATTACTATTTTTATAATGATATCTTATTATTGTTTCAACTGATATTTTTAACAACTTAAAACACATTTACTTCAAATCTCTTAGAGGGGTCTAATTCTGCTTTGCTACAGTTGCCCCTCATTGATTCTTGATTATTCAATTTTATGTTCCTTAATTTTGGATTGCTCCTTAAATTTGCATTGTGAATTTATCTTCAATCTATGGTAAACCCATTCTGCCTGGTTAAGGGCATGTCCTTCCCAGGTGCTCAGTGTTTGCTTCTGTTCAACTTTGGAGTGTTTAACTGTGAAAATTGCCCTGGGACCAATTTTGTATTAATTTCTCAGCTTGGGAGTTGCTGAACAATGTGTATAATGCACATTTCACCCCAAACCTGCAACACGTTAGGTCTATGGCTTTAAATATTTAAGGATGACTGACTATATTTACCTGTGATCTAGGAAAGAGACAAGTGTTTTTATGTTTCTGTGGCAGCTAACACAATATGCAGTCCAATTTTTTGACATGTTTTTAGACACGCAAAGATCATGACTAACTAAAGATTTCATTCTCATTACTTCCCAAGGTCACAGGTTCCTTTTGTCTCTTTAGGCATTGAAATTTAGGCCTCAGTGTTGTATATTAAGAACCCCAACTCTAACACATTTTCCCCTCAGTGCAGGTACAAAATCAGCTCCTGCTCTCTTTCATAGGCCTATTCCCATTTTGGACTGTGTATATACTGTTTCCCTTCCTGTGGGCTCATCTATTTATTTAACATTATTGAGGGTGCCTGAGTGGCTCAGTCAGTTGAGCATGACTTCAGCCCAGATCATGATCTCATGGTTTGTGGGTTTGAGTCTCACATCAGGTTCTGTGCCAACAGCTCAGAGCTTGGAGTCTGTTTCAGATTCTGTGTCTCCCTCTCTCTCTGCCCCACCTCTGCCTCTGTCTCTCTCTCTCCCTCAAAAATAAATAAACATTAAAAAAATTAAAATGTTGCATTTTTGAATATTTTATTTATTTCTTCTGTAGTTGTATAGCCTTTCTGCTCAAGTGCATGAGCTTCCACATTGTCTGAAACTGAAATGTGTGCTTCAACAAAGAATAGTTTCCATACACCCACTATATATGAACATTTTAGCCAAAAAATTCAGTCTTCTAGGAGTTGCATTGTGTGAAGGGGTGAAACAGCCAAATAAACAACTGCAATTAAATGTGGCAAGTGCTAGGAGGGTGCTCTGACAGCACAGAGAAGCTTTGTTAAATATAGGGAGGGTAAATGTCTATCAGGGAAGGTTTCATGGGGGAGTTAAATCTTCAGCCAGGATGAGAGGATAGATACTTCAGACCAAGATGAATGAAGATATTCAGAGAAATATAACTAATTATTTGTGGATGAAACACAGTGTAAATCTGGAAGAGTAATTGAAGGTAAAGCTGAATAGGATAGTGAAATCTAATATCATGAAGAGATTTCTGCTATACTGAAGAGTTTAAATTAGAATATTTCAATTGGGTTAATGACATCAGCAGTTGTGCATGGTATAAAGTGTATTATAGCAACAATCAGTGTGAAAGGTGGATTGAGAAGTAAGGGATGCAGGAGCCCTTCAGTAAAATACTCCATAAAATGATGGGAGACTCAACAAAGGCATTGGGAATGTGAGGGAGAATGGACATACTTAAGCAGTAATTAAGGGAGACATAAGCAAGTGCAGAACTTGTAACTGGATAAAGAAAGAAAATTGTAGACTCACTTTCAAGTTTTTAGTTTGGGCACCTCAGTGTTTATGTTAATCACTAAGAAAGAAACTGCAGTAGGCATATCTGGCACAAAGATAATATACCAATCTTCAGAAAAGTTAAATGTGAAATACATATGAGACATTTAGATAAAGATAACCTCCCCTCACACAAACACTGGCAAAAACTCAGGCATACTTCTTTCACTGGACATACAAGCTTGGAATTCTGCCACTTGAATGTCAAGATAGGTATTTCCATTTTATCTGGTACCCTCGAAAAATTAGGCCTTCAGCCAGAATTATTTCCCTGGTTCTAAGTTCAAAAGATATTTTGAAAGTGTTCAATCAAAAGTTAAGAGACAGAATCACCTCCCACAGACCAGATTTCACTAGGTCTGAGTATGGTCCATGAGTACACATTTTTTGAAATAGCTATCTTAGCTGATTATCATGAAGTTATTTCACTGAACACTCATTGAAAAACACTGGTGAGGATCCATCTATTCTCAAAATGAGACCTACAACTTTAATATCTTGGTGTATTACTGAATTTAAATGCCAATCAATGTTGTAATAGCAGCAGAAAGTTTATGCTTTCACTGTTGATGTGATTGTTTGACAGGAATTTTACATAGAAATTGTATTACAAGATTTGACTAAACAGTGAATAAGTAACCAGAGACAATGTGAGTGTCAAACATCAAGCATTATACAATCTATAAAACTGATCCATATAAATACCTAGGTGTCATATATCAACCTGTCATATTACCAATAGAGCATCAACTCCTGGTCATTTTCTTGGTTACAGTCTGGGTACTGGACAGTGGAAACTGTCAAATGTGTAGTGGTGAGAGGAAAGAGAATTTTCTCAGACAGAAATGATAGGTATAAAAAGCTCTGCCTGTCTTTTCAACAAATGGTGTCAGAACAATGAGATATCCATATGCAAAAAAAAAAAAAAAAAAAAAAAAAAAAAAGAACCTAGAGACAGACCTTACAATTTTCACAAAAATTAACTCAAGAGCGATCATAGACCTAAATGTAAAATACAAAACTACAAAATTTCTAAAAGATAACATGGAAGAAATCTAGTTGACCTTGAGTTTGGTAATTGTTTAGAGACAATACAAAAAGAATGTTCCAGGAGAGAAAAAAGGGATACATTGGACTTCACTAAAATCTCAAACTACTTTTCTATGAAAGGCACTGTTAAAAAATGAGAAGACAATCTGTAGAGAAAATAT
Source organism: Crocuta crocuta (assembly GCF_008692635.1). Classification (NCBI taxonomy): domain Eukaryota; kingdom Metazoa; phylum Chordata; class Mammalia; order Carnivora; family Hyaenidae; genus Crocuta; species Crocuta crocuta. Next base: position 5,587,531 of record NW_027529533.1, read on the forward strand.
TCACATAACATCTGATAACTTCTGATAAATGACTAGTATCCAAAAAATATATATATATATAAAAACCTGAAAACTCAGCAATAAGAAAACAACTTAATTAAAAATGGCTAAAAGATATGAACAGATATCTCACCAAAGAAGATATAAAGATAATAAGCAAATAAGATATAAAAAAGATGTTCAACATCATATACAATTATGGAAATGCATTTTAAAACAACAATGAGATACCAGCACATACCTCTTGCAATGGCTAAAATCCACAACACTGTCAACATCAAACTCTAGCAAGGATGTAGAGTGATAGGAACTTTCATTGCTGGTGGGAATGTAAAATATATAGCCACTTTGGAAGATAGTTTGGCCATTTCTTATAAAGCTAAACATACTATTACCACATGTTCAGCAATTATGTTCCTTGGCACTTATCCAAAAGAGTTAAAAGCTTACATTCAAACAAAAACCTCCACATGAATGTTTATGGCAGCTTTATTCATAATTGTTAAACTTGGAAATGACTAAGATGTCCTTCAATCTGTAAGTGGATAAACAAACTGTGATACATCCATACAACGGAATATTCTTCAGCACTGAAAAGAAATAAGATATTAAGCCATGAAAAGACATAGAAGAACCTTAGATGCATATTGCTAATTGTGAGGAGTCTATCTGAAAGGGCTATATACTATATTATCCCAATTCTTCAAATAATACATTCTGGAAAAGGTAAAATTATGGAGAAGTAAAAAGATCAGTAATTGGTAGACGGAAGGAAGGATGGATAGGTGAAGCATATAGGATGTTTAGGGCTGTAAAACTACTCTGTATGATACTATAATGGCAGATATGGGTCATTATACATTTGTCAACATCCACAAAGTGTACAAGAATGACCCTAATAGGGGAGTCTGGGTTGTTGAGTGAGTTGAATGTCCAACTTCGGCTCAGGTCATTACTTTGCGGTTCGTGGGTTTGGGCCCATGTTGGGCTCTGTGCTGACAGCTCAGTGCCTGGAGCCTGCTTCAGATTCTGTGTCTCCCTCTCTGTGTCTGCCATTCCCCCACCTCATGCCCTGTCTCTTTCTCTAAAAAATAAGTAAACATTAAAATTTTTTTTGAAAAAGAATGAACCCTAATATAAACTATGGACTTTAGTTAAAAATAAGGTATTAATAATGGGCCATCAACTGTAACAAATATACCATACTAATACAAAATGACAATAATAGAGGAAAATGGGGAAGGGGAACTGTCTGTATTTTGTGCTCAGTTTTTTGTAAAACCTAAGAATGCCTCCACCTAATTAAGTCTATTAATTAAAAAAAAGAAAAGAAAAAGGATCTTTACCTGGAATGCTATACTCACTTGATACATTAATGCATTGTTCTGTCAACATCTCATTATTTTGCTTAACAAGTAGCTGCGATTATGGTTTGCAAATCTCTAACGTTTGGAGTTGAAGGGATGGGTAAATGCTAACAATTATGAGACAGAGACTAGAAAACATCTCTTCATTTTAGCAAAGACTTCTTTAGAGATCCAAAAACAGAAGTGCTTGTGGTAGAGCCCACCCTAAGGAATGGGGTGGAGGCCTCCTCAGATTAAAGGAAGGCAGTGTGGCCCAATCAACTCCTATACATGTATGCATAGCTCTGATAGGACTCTCTAACTTGGACTGTATCCAATCAGACCATATGCCACCATATAGGGGAGACAAAGAAGTAGAAATTGTATAAAAGGCTACACCCTGCTGTGCTTGGGGCTCAGTTTTTGGGGAAAGAACCCACTGAGCCCATGCCGGCATGATGAATAAAGTTGCTTCCTAGACAGAAAAGCCTTGGTGTCCCATCTCACTTTGTGAGAATCCTGCTACATGCTGACCTATACATAAGAAACTCACTGTTCCTCAACTCAATTCTGAAAAAAACTGAGACTTAAGACAAAGAAAAAGTAGAAAATTCTCAAAGTATGATCTTTCTTACTAATAAAATCAAGAGTTCAAGCTTATAGCTTAGGTAAAAAGCCAATGGGCTTCCTAATCCCTGATGAGGCCAATTTAGCCACTGAGACAGCAGTACTGAGACACAGCACTGAGCCTAGCAGGTGACTGTCCATTAAGGGAGGAGCCTGCCTCTGGAGGGACAGTACAGATCAATGTATCTTGTGGGCTGCCCATTCTTAATTGCAACAGAGCCTGAACAGAACAACCTCAATTTAATATTCCTGAATTAACCAACCTTATAATGATCTCAGTGCCTCTGTACAAGGATAGAGAGGAGCTAGGATTGTTAAATTAATCCTTCACATTCAAGGAATCATCAAGAATAGAAAAGAAGCATTCACTCCCTCTCAACAATTATACTGTGAGAGAGGCAGTATTATGTCCAAATATAAATTTTGAAAATATATCCCTTTATGCCTTTTACAAATATGTGGATCCATGAAGATTGAAGTGTCCTTCAAAAATGTTAAAGATCACCTGCAGGAATAGGAAAATTATTTCTCCATTTGTTGCAATCATAATACATTGACAAAGGGCCAAAGTGAAGCATTATATTGAGGAAGAATGTGAGGTGAATCTTGGCTCAGCAATAAGGCTGTAGTGGCTCATATGGCAGTTCTGGATCTACTGTGTAGTTTGAGACTGCTAACTAAAGGTTGTAAGGTTAGATTCAAATGCATAATTTACAAGGTAAGATGTCTAACTTAGGTACTAAAATCTATATTTTAGGTTTGTAAAACCAAAAATTGTTCATGCAATTTTTATTCAAATGATGACATCTTACAGCTATTAATTGACATAGAATTCCAATTTAGCCTGGAAAAGAATGTAGCTGAAGGTACAAAATCAAAAAAGCCTACATATCTTTGAGGAAGTACAACTATGTCCTTCTAGCATGGGGAGGATGAAATGGGGAGTGGCAGTAGGTGAGACTAGAATAGACTAGAACAATAGCTTGGAAACATGAGCTAAAAGACTTCAAATACCAGGCAGAGAGGTTTGTATTAATTCAGTGTGTAATAGAGAGCCACAGAAGGATTTGCACTAATGAGACCCATGATCCGTGCTACACTTAGCAAAGAAGATTCACCTTTCAGCAGTGTGAATGATGAGTAGGAATGGATGGAGAAGGGAAAGAATGACAGAAAAGATGTTTGATCAGACATCATCAGTGAACTGAAAGGTCACCAGAATCCCTCCACAACATGCAGTCCAATCTGTGATGAGGCCATTAGAACACCTGGAGGAAGACACTCTGACTGTTGGAATATCCCTCCTCATTAGGTTCTGTCCATTTGTCCTAATTCCCCTTTTTTGACTTGTACAGAATGACCTAACCTTTGATCCTTATGACTGGACTTCAATCTAAGCAAATAATTGTTTGTTTCTTTCTTTGTTTGTTTGTTTGTAACCACATTAACACCACCAGTGGTTTTGAATGTTCCTTATACATATTTAGTTTGCTGACCCATGACTAGAACTGAAATCAGGCTGCCTATGTTTCCTGAAGACTGATGTTTAGAAATGAAACCCTATTATGTTTCATCTAGGCCAGAGAAGAGCAAACTCTGGTTTAAACATTCTAAATTAGATAATTCCATTACTCTAACTCAACAATGTCTGCTAACATTTTTGAGCATTACTTACCTGCCAAGCATCATACCAAGCATACTACATGCAAATTATTATTCAGTACTCACAAAACCTCTAAGAATTAGCCACTATTATTGTCATCTTAGAGAGAAAATAAAGGTCAAGACAGATTAAGGTCACACATCTTGAAAGTAGTACTGGGACCAGAACGACTTTTATCTTACTCCAAAGCTCATGCTACAGAGGATGATTTCCTGAGCTCCTTCTCTTTAGATCACATCAGCTTTTCTTTATTCTTTTTTTTTCTCCAAGAGAAGGGAGAGATATCACACAACTAATCACAGTATGGTAAAACTAGTGGTTATGAAACTTGACTGCACATGTGAATCACTTCAAAAGCTTTTAAAAACTTCTGCTTGGTCCTTACCTGAGGGCCAATTAACATGAATTTCTGAGGGTAGATCATGTGCACTGGGATATTTAAAATCACTGAGGTGATTGCAATGTGTAGTCAGAGTCAAGATCTATTGCCTTTGGTCCTTTTTATATATGCTGTTGTTAAATCCAGTCTCCCTTATACTATACTTAAGTAGTTGATTTGAGGATACAAATACAGGATCTGATGTGTCACAATTAAAGTTTATCTTATTGGATTTTGTCTAGTATTCCAGCCTGTCAAGACCTTTATGAAACCTAATTCTTTCACCCAGCATATTTTTTAAACTTCCTAGTTTGTCATCTAAAAATGTCATAAGGATTCATTTGATATTTCATCTAAGTCTTAAAGAAAGTCAGTGAATAGGAAACAGCCTTCAAGCATATTGGCTTGATATCCTTAGACACAGGCATCCAAATACAAATATATATAATTATGCTTGCCTCTGGTTCATTTTCCCATTTTGTACATAAGAATGCCATAACTGACCTTTAAAAAGACTTAGCAACACACAAATATACTATGTGTAGCACATTTCTCTGCCCTAGCAATAAATAGCCTTTTGGCAAAAAGAAAACTGATCTGTGCCATGGCTTATTCTTAGTTATGGCTTATTCGCTATTCTTAGTTTTGGTTTATTCTTATTCCCTAAAAATTCTCCTGCATACTAATTCTCATCTCAGAGTCTTCCTCCCAGGGAATTCAACCTACAGCACAGAGGGTTTGTTCTGAAGTCACATAGTAAGATCATGGTAATGTGTGAGGCCACTGAGGAGATGAGTAAAAAACAGCAATATGAGGTCAATAGACACATATCATGTAATAACCATGTTTAGGGACTTAACAAAATAAGTTTTGCATTGATAGGAGACTAGAGACCTGGGAAACAAGAAACATTAAGAGTAGAATGACATAGTGGCCAAGAGAGAAAACAATTTCAAGAAGGCAAGTGTTACCAATATCCAATTATATATGAATGTTGAGGAAGATGACGCTTATGCAAAGGTGTCCCTATGTTCACGCCTGCACTCAGGTGCTTTAGGATGACCTCTTGGGATCATAATGTGTGGAAGGAAAGAGAAGGAAATGGAACTGGGCAGAGGAAGGAGTTGCTGCAGCTGTGAGGCAGTCTCAGGGGGAAACTTAGCTCACCCTGTAAGGAGTTCTGAAGGTAAACCATGAGGATGAGGTGAGAGAGTGGGCCCTTTATGCTTCAGTGTTGAGCAGTCATTAAATAGAAGTGAGTGGGGAAAAGGTTGACATTAAGCAGGAAGAGATAAAGGACCTTCAGGGAGGCTGACTGCAGCTGCAAGTCGAAGACTGAGGAAGCCACAGTGGCAGTGGAGTTTGGGAAGAGGATAAGATAAACATGTTTGGACCTGCCCAAGTTGGGTGCCATGCATGAAGTCTCACAGGCTTTCTGATACAGTCCTAATAAAAAGTCAGGGACAAAGTCCTCAGTGGCTACCCAGGCGGGACCCCTCTCATTCTTGAGAGCTTTGTACTTTCTTTCAATAAACTCTACTGCTTTGCTTACTCTCTGTTATCCATGAGATTCATTCTTTAACTCTGTGAAACAAGGACCAGCATCTCTCCCACCCTCCCATAACATGGGTGCCCCAGGAAGGGAGCAGTTGTCTGACTACCTACAATTGCCCATAGAGTAGCTTTGGTGGACTGTAAAACAGAAAATTTAGATCATTTCATCTGTCTCTCAAAGGTCTCGAAAGGCTTCTAAACACACTCCTCAGACTGATCCTGGCATCTCTGATTTTCCTGTCCATCCAGATCTGCTAATCCTCTGTTCTAGCCTTTAGGCTACTTCTTTAGCATGCCAGATGAAGTCCCACCTCAAGGCTTTTCCACCTTGCTATTCCTTCTTTTTATTTTTTTAAATGTTTATTTATTTTGAGAGAGAGAGAGAGAAAGTGTGTGAGTGGATGAGGAGCAGAGAGAAAGGGAGAGAGAGAATTCTCTGACATTGGGCCCAAACCCACAAACTGTGAGACCATGACCTAAGCCGAAATCCAGAGTCAGACGCTTAACCTATTGAGCCACACAGGTGCCCAGACATGCTGTTCCTTCTACCTCCTTAATCTACACTACCTTCACTTCATACATGTCACCCGCTCAGAAAGTCCATTCCTCACCAGACAAAAACAGACTTACCCCTGACACTCTCTTTTCTTGCCATTGTTTTCCTCATAGCAGTTATTATTTCCTGACTATGAGTCATATAGTTATATAATATAAATATCTAAAATAATGATTTTGTATTATACATTAAAAAGGTGAATCTTTGCCTTCAGCTAAACTGGATCCACAACTCAACATGGAATATATCACATACTATGGCCTGGAAATTTTACTTCTAAAAGACTGTTATTTAAAGTCTTACATTAAATAATAAGCATTAGAGGAGGGATTCATACTACAAGTCTTATATAGTGAGCTAAACCAGGAGAAAAGAATTATTTTGCTTCCTATCAATGAAAATATATTATTTTTCATCAATATCAAGTAAAGTACTTTTTCATCAAATCTAAACAGTATCCACTTAGAACTCTTGACTGCTTTGGGGCGCCTGGGTGGCGTAGTCGGTTAAGCGTCCAACTTTCGCTTGGGTCATGATCTCGCGGTTCGTGGGTTCGAGCCCCGCGTCGGGCTCTGTGCTGACTGCCAGCTCAGAGCCTGGAGCCTGTTTCAATCTGTAACTCCCTCTCTCTCTGACCCTCCCTTGCTCACGCTGTCTCTCTCTCTCTCTCCTAGAAATAAATAAAACATTAAAAAAAAATTAAAAAGAAAGAACTCTTGATTGCTTTGTACAAAATTGAACTATAAATACCACCTTATCATTTTAATTTGGGGAAATCAAGTTGTTCTGACTTCATTGCATTATGTTTTTTTTTCATTATGTTTTATTATTACTGGCAGAAATTCCATTTTGTGCTCAAAAGTTACCTTTTTTCCTTTCAAAAAATGCATTTATTTACGACTTATTTCCTCCACTGGAATGTGAGTTCCATATGGGAGGGACTTTGTCTTCTGCACTCCTAGTCTTATTCACTCAGTACCAGAAAGTGTCTGGTACATAGAAGGCATCAAATACTTTTCAACTCATGTTGAATTTGTTCTCTAGGAACATTGAGAAGTAATTCTTAGGAGAATAGTGGAAGTACAAGCAAAAATGCAGAAGGATAATCTGTGAGAAAGTAAGGAGTATACGGAGCCAGCCAAGAGTCTATCGTTTAAGGGAAACAAAGAGAGTCCTAGCATAGACAGAGAAGAAAACTTTCTGTAATATGAGGGAAGAGAGGGGATCTTGGGGCATATCTACACTGAGAGGAGAAGCTATTAAATGAATGTAAGATAATTAAGAGTCAAATAAGGAAGAATTACATTGTTCAAAACTCTCCATTACAGAAACTCTCGTTGAGCTAGATTAGACAAAAACTAAATTTTGACTCAATCAAACTTAAAGAAGGAGTATGGTGCTGGCCTTCAAAAACTAAAACTAGTAACATGTTTATTGTCAATATCTTTCCTTTTTTTTTCCCAACTCATTGTTGCTTCTTTCTCACAGGTTCATTATTATCTATCTACCGGCTTTCTGCACATGTGCAAAGTACCAGTGGCCTCTAAACTGATACTCTCAGAACTTTTTAACAAGTGGAATGGGTCTGTTCCCTAGAACTGATGAGAAAAAAATGAGAGACTCTGGCCCTCATTGGTTCAGGTGCTCACTCATAGGCCAATCTCTGTGATAAAGGAGGCAGGGACTTACAGAGTATGATTCCCACTTGAAACAAAAGGTTAAAAGAAAAAAAGACAAATGTCGCTCCTCTACTAAAGAAGAAAGGCAGACAAAACAACTAAGGTCTATTACACATTATGATTAGTATAATTAAGTTAAAATTTTACTTTGAGGTGCCTGGGGGCTCAGTGGGGTAAGCCTCCGACTTCTGCTCAGGTCATGATCTAACCATTAATGGGTTGGAGCCCACAGCCAGCTCTGGGCTCTCAGTTCAGATCCGCTTTGGGTTCTGTGCCTCCCTCTCTCTCTCTGCTCCTCCCACACTTGCACGCACTCTTTCTTTCTCTCAAAAATAAAAACAAACAAAAAAATAAAACGAAGAAATGCATTTTCATAACTGAAGAAATAAATCCAGGAAGGACCAAAAAGAGATTCCTTCTATGTATATCTTTCAGGATTCTTTATAAATACTCTTACCCACATTTATATTTCAAAGTGTGTCTTATACAATATATATTGCCTTACACAATAAGTTATTTTTCCTTAATGATTTTTTAAAAAACACCAAATAGCATATTTTGTATTAAAGCTTCTTAAAATCAGCCATAAACTTCTAGTTATGGATGAGATAAATAAATTTTCAAAGTTAAAGAGATCATAATTTTCATATACAAAGAACGCTGTTTGTCTAAAAATATTCGTATTTTCGAGTAACACTGCCAATCACAATTTTAAATATATGGAAAAGAAATGCATTGACCTTAGGAAGTGAATGTAACTAAACTCTCAAAAGAATGCAACCTGGCAGCAGAGTGTTGTGAAATCGCTTCTAATGTACTTTGAATATCTAGTGTAAACTGTTTAGCCACAATTCCAGGAAACAAAATGTTCAAAAAAAACATATGTAGACACAAATATTGATATATCTGAGTGAAAACTGTTTCAGAATCACACATACCAAAGAGCAAGCTATGTATGTTTTCTTTGATTTTCTTCAATATCCAAAGTTTGGATCCCTAGTCATGCAGTTTCTTTTTTTTTCTTTTTCAGCCCTCCATCTTTGTTATCTTCAACATTATCATCAATTTTAAACTTCAAAAAGAATGAAAAATTTTATTTCTCCTCAGGCTCTTGCTCATCCTCCCTATTAAATCTTTATGTTTCTATTTCTTAAATGTCTCTATTTGCATAAAACTGTCTACAAACAATTACAGTTAATTAAGATAATTTATCACTTGGAAGTAAAGCTGTTTTATCAGTGGGTATCAGCTTGCTAAGCAAACAAAGAAGAAGTTTTAGGGAAAACAGCCTTCTTACTAAGAAGGCACAAGTGGCAAAAAAAAATGTTTTTAATTTTTAAAAAGAGAGAGAGAGAGAGAGAGAGAGACAAACAGAAAGAAAGAAAAAGGATCCCTTCCTAATACTTTCTGTTTGGAGGAGGTGTTTTGTTTTCAGTCATTAGACATAATTAGCTGATCATATTTCTTTAGCAGCTTATTTTGCAACACAACACTATAGATTTGATAATTTACAATTTGTCAATCTTCTTGCATATGGAATATGATAACATTCTTATAAAAACAGCAAGTACTTTAACTGCCAAAAGAGCTCTGTAGCCAGAGTACTTTGGAAATTAAATCTCTTTAAGTGTATGCAACAAAGCAATACTCATTATCAGCAGCTACACTGATTTTAGGCAGATATTTATGTAGCTTTCTTATATAAATAGCAATTAAAGAGGATTTAAAATGCTGAGACTTTCTCTGAGTGTAAAACAGGGTAGCAAAATGATACATGGAAGTTTTAAAATCTTTGAAAGAGGCAAACAAATCCTTCTGAAGAGGATAGGAGAGAAACTTACTAGCATACTAAGTGTCCTGTAAAAATGTAATAAATGGAAATATCACTATTATGAGTACTGATGTTAGGAGATGAAAGAACTTTTTAATTTTAGGAAAAAAAATTTCTTGGCTGATGAAACAAATGATTCCAAAACTACATAAATTTAAAATTTCATGTAAAATCTGCTTTATATAGGTGAGGAAAAAATAACTTTCCCTGTACCCTTCTGAGTTCTTAGCTGAGATCCCTGTAATAAAAGATAGATTAGTAACAGAAAACAGTTCAGTAATGATGAGGAACATGAGGCAGGCTGAGGGCTAGAGCACAAGCTGGCATCCTCCCACCCAGAGTAGAATATGTGTGATACTCCTTGGATACTCCTGGCTACCCAACAACAAAGGAAAGGGTTTTAAATTCTTGCCATGGTAATGTGGGAAACTAAGGCAAATGAAAAATTAAATTCCCTTACTGCTTACAGTCCACGGACAAGTCCTTGAAAAGGGCAGGGTGACCTCCTTCTAGAAGCTCAGGTGCTTCAATGATGACACTCTGCTAGGGGCCAAAGAAAACCTTAGCTTAACATTATCCCAACCTAGAGGATCCTGTAAGTCAACTTCCTTTATTTCAACTGCCCTGAGATATATGCTGGCAATCATACTCCAAGTTCATGGTCCTCTGATATACATCTGAAGGGTTTCATGACTGAGGTTTTATTAAATGGTAATAAATGGCATTTTCCTAGCAACAGCTAGCCCCTTAAGGTCCTAGAAACCTTGCTTCCAAAACTTACTGTATCTCTGACCCCCTTCCAACCTGAGGGTATATAATGAGCTACCCATCACAATCCCAGTGCAGTTCTTCCTGCCCATGGGTCCTGTCCACATGCTTTAATAAAATCACATTTTGCATCAAAGACGTCTTCAAGAATTCTTTCTTGGTCATAGGCTCCAGACTATCCCACCATCACCCCAAAACTTTATCAATTAACATGTAAACTTCATGTATACATAGTAGATACCTCAGAAAAACAAGTAACTCCCCCATATAGCTTAGAATTAAACTTAAATATCTTAATAAGGAAAGGGGAGGGTGGCATGCATAGACCTCTTAGGGGAGAATAAATAATTTGGGGGAAAGATGAAGGGGCCCTTAGCAGAATAAATAGCAGATAGGATGGCTTATGACCCACTTTGTCTGGGGGTGATGACACCTTCTAGTCTCCTTCCTATGATAAGAGTGAATCTTCTCTGGTTAATGAAATTCCCAGGTAGAGGATTTCTGACAATGGAGTTCCTTTCAGAAGATCAGTCTTTAGGCAGATAAGAAGAATTCAGAGAAAGCCCTACCCTGAATTTGCTGTTTTTCAAGTGGCTATAGCTTAAAAAAAATCAATATATCAAAGTAGCATACTTTGGAGTGGCATGTCCTGAACTCACTGATAAGATTGCCTTTTTCTTACAATTTACTAAGATAATTGTAAACTGATGGAGAGTCATGTCCTCTGTGACTGTGATCTCCATCAGTTAACAATTTGTTTTCCTTCCTTTCCTTTGTTCTTGGGCAGCCACGAGTGCCTGAGGAATATCACACATATCCCACCTGAGAGGAGGGACGTGTGCTAACTTGTGCTTTGCCCTCAGTTTACCTTATGGTCCCTCAGCAGTTACCACTTCTCTCATGAACATGGATCAAAATTAGTGAATCAAATCTAATCTGTCTATCTATCTGCCCATCTCTCTATCTAGCATTTATCATCTATCTATCCATTTGTCTATGATAATATATCACAAATGAAAAGAATTCATCTTAGAAATGCAAGATTGATTTAACTTTCAAAATAAATCTGTGAAGGTGGTTAATGAATACTATAAAACATTGGAAAAATAAAGGAGTATAAGAAAAGCCCTTTAACAAAAATCAACACCCATGCATGATAAAAATGCTCAGCAAACTAGGCAAAGAAGGGAACTGATAAAGAACATGAAACTTATAAATAGCAAACAGTGCTCTCAATAGTGAAATATGAAATATTCGGTAGCTGTGGTGAGCATTGAGGTAAGAATTTCCACTCGTAGCTTTTGTTTTTAAACATGAAAAAGTAATTTTTAGGTGACTTTAAGTCATGAAAAGTAAAATAATGGCAAAAAAAAATCTGAAAAAAAAGCAATGTGATTAAATATTAAAATATACTCTAGCTGGGCTCCTGGGTGGCTCAGTTGGTTAAGAGTCCTATCTTGATTTCCACTCAGAACATGATCTCAGGATTAGATAGAGCCCAGTAATTCTCTCTCTGCTCTCTCTAGGCCCCTCCAACATTCTCTCTCTGTCTCTCAAAAAAATAAACACAAACACATATACACACACATATATTCAAGAGCCTCAGAAATTAATAGTGATACTGACATTATGTTAATGGGCACAGTATGTATGTAGAAATTAACTAAATGAACAAGAGATTTTAATATTTGATAAAGTTCTCATGTCAAATCATTGGGAAGATGATGCACTACAAGAAAATTTGTTTCAGAAAAAACGGATGAGCATTTGGAAAAACGAAACAAACAGAAAAACCAAACAAACAAGGTTTTATCAGGATCTAAGAGTATATACCAGGGAAAATGCCAGATGGTCTTATGATTTATATCTGAATCATTAAAACATGAAATTACTAAGACAAAACAAAGGTAAATGATTTATGACCTAGGTGTGACAAAGACTTTCTAACTATGACACAAAATCCTGAAGCTATGAAGAAAGATGACTGATAACTTTTTTTTTAATGTTTTATTTATTTCTAGGAGAGAGAGACAGCGTGAGCAGGGGAGGGTCAGAGAGAGAGGGAGTCACAGACTGAAACAGGCTCCAGGCTCTGAGCTGGCAGTCAGCACAGAGCCCAACGCGGGGCCCGAACCCACGAACCGCGAGATCATGACCCAAGCGAAAGTCGGAAGCTTAACCGACTAAGCCACCCAGGCGCCCCCTGATAACTTTGATATAAAAATAAATAAACTTCTGTTTAGCAAAAAGCAATATTGCAAAAGGAGCAGATTTAAGTTTGTGCAACACTACATCTTCTATGTTGAAGCCTCCTGCTATTAGAAAGGCAAATAGTAGGCTAACTTTAGGAGACCAATCTGGTCTCAAATACCAAAAAGCTTTGCTACTCATTGTCTACATTGTCGTTGGCAAGATAATTAATTTCCCTTTGCCAAGAACTGTGAAGAGTCTAACATTTTACCACACTTGCAAGCCAACAAGTGTGCTGTCAGCAGTGTTATAGATTCTGGTAGAGAGATGAAACAACTGGATCATAGACAAAGAACTTCATTATTAATGGGACAGAAATCAGTATGGTTCTATGCTCACTTCAATTCCCCCTTGTCCCTCAGATCCCATGGCAGGCTCATGTAGATGCTGGGCACACACTGGGTTGCCTTTTGAGAAACTACAAGCTTAGGAGATGCCAATATTTTAAAAGAGTCTGTTAGCTAAATTGTTAAACACAAAAAGATACTATAATAAATATACTGTTTGGGGGGTGGAAATCTTGCCCTTTACCTTGGTGCAAGACGCTATTAATATCTTCCAATGCAGTTTGCTAAACAAACATCCTTTAAAAAATAACCTGGAATATGAGCTGATACTATGTGTACTATGAAGAATTGTCTCCCAACATTCTTAGCCCTGGTTGTTTCAGTTGTATAATGTGGACTGTCACGCACATTATCACTGGTTACCAATCACCAGGAGTAGAAGTCAGAACACTTTTGCCCATCTCATCTGGCTATCTGAATTGCCAAGGAAAATGCAACAGGTCAAGCACGGGGTATGGAACTATGTTTTACTCACATAGAGAAGAGACAGAGGCAGGTCAGCTTCATTAGTGAGCGCTGGTCCCCTGCAGTCAGCAAGTCCCATTTATCTATCTTAGTGCTGCTACAGAACCAAGGATCCTGTCTCCTACCTGCAGAGGACAGATATAGAGATAGAGCAGTGAGACTGGACAGATGCCACATGATGCATTTCCTTAAACATAACAAAGGAACACACACTGGGTCCAAAATAGGGAAAGATATTCCCACACAAGCTGACAAGCCTAGCACAAACTGTAAGGATTCTTCATCCCTTGGTAAGAAAGTATTCTGGGTCCAAAGCCCATTCATACGTGGCAAAAGGTGATTAAAAGGCTGCCTTTCTCAATATGGCTAATGCATGTATGTAATATGTGATAATATACATATGTGACATATGTGATATATGCAGTGACAATAATTATATAGGAAAATGTCTGAAAGATATCTAGGGCAATGCTAGCACCTACTAAGTATTCATAACAGACACTATTGAACTTTTGGTCATAATTATATAAACTATCTTCAAAAATTAGTCTACATTTTAAAACACACATGCTAATCTATGTTCACATATTATTTTATGTCCTATAACTAAAGACAGATTTCTTTTTTACACTGAAATACAGACATTAGTTTCTAGTTTCTATTAATACATGTTTGGATCCACTACTGAAGGACTTTCAAACTTAACTCTGTATTTTCAATAGTCAAAATAAATATTTCCCACAATATCTCTAACTCCAAAATAAATAAATCAGTGCTCTACATATATTATAGAAAGAGTAGTAAAATTTATTAAAGTCATATTTTAAAGGAATCCTTTTTTATTGTGTACAAAGCCAGTTTAAATTATCCAAATGTTAGGTAGCAGGGTTCAAAATCCTAAGAGCATGTTAAAAATAAATGGTATACATGGGAAATTAGATCTATCAAACCTGAAACAGATCAGTGTGAAAACTACTGATTGGCTCAGAATAGAAGTCACTTTCCCCAGAAGCTTTTCCATTTTTGGTTTTGAATGATTAGGATTATAAAATGCTAAAAGCATCAATGTTTAACTCATCTTGAAGATACCAGACACTAAACAGACCAGCGCAGTACAAATCCTTATAAAGTTAAATAACTTAATATTTAGAATCAAAATTTGGCATCATTGATTGCAATTTTAAAAGTAAACACACTCCCTATTATTTAATCCTTGAAACAAATCTTTGATTGTTAAAACACAACCCCAAGAAGAGGTACACTGTTTAATTAGGTGTTCCTGTGAAGGGTTGCATACTTGCATTTATAAAGGTATTAGCTCATCAGGGTAAACTGAATTAATGTCATGCTCAAACTGCTAAAAAGCACAAGGAACAGTCATTTTAAAAATTAATTTAAAACAATTTTTGAACATGCCATGGGAAAACAAAAGTCATTAAGCAGTATTATTAATACTCACAGCAGCTGTTACACAATCATGCATTAAGTCTCCGTGTTCAAACTTGCTTTCTAATATAATGTCTTAAAATACTCTATTAGTCTGTAGTTCATCATACACCAATACGCTGTGAATAGCTTTAATGTCAATTTCTTATCAGTTTATCAGATTGTTCAGTATTGTTTCCACAGTATATGTTTGGAATTAACTGTTTTTGAGATACTTTAGAGAATCCTACTAAAAAGCCTATTGTTACTCCTAAACATAATCCTGCAAACAAATTGAGATTACTTTTTCCCATGCATCTGACTCTTCATTAGGCATATCCAGATGGCTTTTAGACAGTGAATCATGTCTTCTGCTCTGTCTTCAGGTTGTCCATGCCTTTATTTATGCTGCCTACTGTTCAAAGTACTTGCATTTCTCTACATAAATTGAAGCATTTGTATTGAATCCCACAGTTGAAAACATATATCTAAGCATATGACTAGCCAAACTGGGCTAGCCTTGTCTGGTCAAGATCATTCTAGAATTTAAGAATCATATGCTCTTGGGCAGTCCTAATGTAGGGTCTTTGAGAAGTTTTAAAAAAATGATAATCTCTTGGAAGAATGACTAAGAACACAGAACAAAGAGCACAAAGAATCAACAGCTGGATAAGAAAGGGAGGTTAAAGCTAAGAGAATATTATGTATATTATGTAGAATTTAGGCTTACAAATTTCAAATGTTAGTTGAAGCAGAAAGTAACTAGCAAAAAATGCTAACCAAATAGAGATAAGAAATAGGAAATATTAAAAGACTATAACTATTATAGATACTAAATCCAGAAATAGAATTCTTCCCACATGTAAAATTCATGAGTAGATGGTCTTAACTGTGAAATTTTCTAAACATTAAAGGCAGGATAATGTCCATCTTACACAAAGTTCTCCAGAAGAGAAAATATGGGAGCACTCCTAATTCATTTTTTTAAATTTTTTACAAATAGTTTATTGTCAAGTTGGTTTCCATATAACACCCATGCTCATCCCCAGAAGTGCCTTCCTCCATGCACAACTCCCTCCTCCCCACCACACCCATCAGTCCTCAGTTTGTTCTCAGTATTCAAAAGTCTTTCATAGTTTGCCTCTCTCCCTCTCCCCCACTATTTCCCCAATTCTTCTCCCCCACGGTCCTCTGTTAAGTTCCTCCTATTCCTCCTATACGTGCAAACATATGATATTTGTCCTTCTCTGCCTGACTTATTTCGCTCAGCATAACACCCTCAAGGTCCATCCATGTTGCTACACATGGCCAGATTTCATTGTTTCTCATTGCCATGTAGTATTCCATGGTATAGATAAACCACATCTTCTTGATCCATTCATCTGTTGATGGACACTTAGGCTCTTTCCATGTTTTAGCTATTGTGGAGAGTGCTGCTATGAACATTGGGGTACATGTGCTCCTATGCATCAGCATTTCTGTATCCCTTGGGTAAATTCCTAGCAGTGCTATTGCTGGGTCATAGGGGAGTTCTATTGTTAGTTTCCTGAGGAACCTCCACACTGTTTTCCAGAGGGGCTGTACCAGTTTACATTCCCACCAACAGTGTAGGAGGGTGCCCATTTCTCCACATCCTCACCAGCATCTAGAGTTCTCTGATTTGCTCATTTTAGCCACTCTGACTGGCGTGAGGTGGTATCTCAGTGTGGTTTTGATTTGTATTTCCCTGATGAGGAGTGATGTTGAGCATCGTTTCATGTGTCTGTTGGCTATCTGGATGTCCTCTTTGGAGAAGTGTCTGTTCATCTACCCATTTCTTCGCTGGGTTGTTTGCTTTTTGGGTGTGGAGTTTGGTGAGTTCTTTATAGATTTTGGATATTAACCCTTTATCTGATATGTCATTTGCAACTATCTTTTCCCATTCCGTTGGTTGCCTATTAGTTTTATGGATTGTTTCCTTGGCTGTGCAGAAGCTTTTAATCTTGATGAGGTCCCAACAGTTTATTTTGCTCTTGATTCTTTTGCTTTTGGGGATGTGTCATTAAGAAATTGCTGCAGTGGATGTCAAGGACGTTGTTTCCAGCTTTCTCCTCTAGGGTTTTTGATGGTTTCCTGTCTAACGTTCAGGTCCTTTATCCATTTTGATTATATTTTTGTGTATGGTGTGAGAAAATGATNCATTTTGGTATTATTCTTTAGTATTACTTTGGCTATTTGGGGACTTTTATGGTTCTATACAAATTTTAGGATAGTTTGTTCTAGTTTTGAGAAGTATGCTGGTGCAATTTTGATTGAGATTACACTGAATGTGTAGATTGCATTGGGTAGTAATGACATTTTAACTATATTTATTCTTCCAATCCATGAGCANGTTTTAAATATTTAGGTGCTCCCATATACAGCGCATGGACATTTATGATTGTTAGTTCTTCCTGATGGATGGACCCTGTAATTATTATAAAATGCCCTTCTTCATCCCTTTTTATTGTCTTTAATTTAAAGTCCAGTTTGTCCGATATAAGTATAGCTACTCCAGGTTACTTTTGACTTCCTATAGCATGATAGATATTTCTCCATCCCCTTACTTTTAATCTGAAGGTATCTTCCAATCTAAAATGCATTTCTTGTAGACAGCAAATAGGTGGATTTTGTTTTTTTATCCATTCTGCTACCCTATGTCTTTTGATTGGAGCATTCAGCCCATTTACATTCAGTGTTATTATTGAAATATGTAGGTTTAGAGTCATTGTGTCCTTTGTGGGGTTCATGCTTGTGGTGGTGTCTCAAGTGTCTTTGTTCCTTGCAATAATTCCCATAGAGAGTCCCCCTCAAGGTTTCCTGTAGGGCTGGCTTAGTGGTGACAAATTCTTTCAATTTTTGTTTCTTTGGAAAGACTTTTATCTCTCCTTCTATTTTGAATGACAGGCTTGCTAGATGGAGGATTCTTGGCTGCATACTTTTTCTGTTCATCACATTGAAGATCTCCTGCCATTCCTTTCTTGCCTGCCAAGTTTCAGGAGATAGATCTGTCATACTCTGTTAGGTTTCCCTTTGTATGTTAGGGCCCTTTTCTCCCTAGCTGCTTTCAAAATTCTCTCTTTGTCCTTATATTTTGCCATTTTCACTATGATATGTCATGCAGAACATCGATTCAAATTATGTCTGAGGGGAGTCCTCTGCGCCTCTTGTATTTCAACGTTTACGTCCTACCCCATGTTGGGGACGTTCTCAGCTATAATTTGTTCCAGGACTCCTTCAGCACCTTTCCCTCTCTCTTCCTCTTCTGGGATTCCTATGATACGGATATTGTTGCGTTTGAGTGTATCACTGAGCTCTTGAACTCTTCTTTCATGTTCCTGGATCAGTTTGTCTCTTTTTTTGTCAGCTTCTTGTTTTTCTATAATGCTGACTTCTAAATCTCTTATTCTCTTTTCTGCCTCTTCAATCTGTTGTTTGGAGACCTCTAGTTTATTATGTATTTCATTTATAGCATTTTTTAATTGATCATGCCTATTTTAGTTCTCCATTTTGTTTGTAGCCATAGTTTCTTTGAGGTCTTCTATGCTTTTTGAAAGCCCAGCGATTCATTTTATGATTATTGTTCTAAAATCTTTTCCAGTTATGCTGCTTATATCTGTTTTGAGCAGTTCATTAGCTGTCAATTCTTCTTGGAGTTCTCTTTCGTTTTGTCATTTTGGTTAGCTTTCTGTCTCTTGTTAGTTTTAAAGACTTGTTATGTACTCTGCACCTGTGAGCGCTGCTGTACCCAAGAAGACTCTTTGACTGTCCAGGGCCTATCTTTTCAGAAAGTGTTCTTTGAATTGTATATCTTGGTCTCTCTTGTTGAGACCTTGGTTATTTTATTTTCCTACTCATATATTTGGGATATTTGATATTTGGGACTCTCCACCATGTGTACTTTGGCTTGTTTCTTGAGGTAGCCCTGGAGAAGAATACATACAGACAAACACACAGGGAACAGAGGGACACAAACGTACAAACAAATCCAACAATCAAGCTACCCAAGAGGGAAAACTAAAAAGTTATGAGAAAAGATGGAGGAGGGAAGGCAAATGATAGAAAATAAAAATACACTAAAAAGTCAAAAATAAGAAAAGGAAGAATGAAGAAAACTGATAGACAAATATCAATTTAAAGCATATAACCAGATATCCCAGCTACAATTAAATAGCAGGTGTATGCAGTGCTTGTTGAAGAGCTAGACAAAGAGAGAGATAATGGGGCGGAGATGAGGCAAAATTGGAGATAGAATGAACAGGCAGAAGGGATAAGAAGCTTTTTTCAAAGAGCTAAAGGGTGGAATATGGTTGGAGAGGTGAGAGAAAGACGGTGGTATTATCCAGAGAAACTACCTAGTCTGATTACTCCTGAGAGGCTTTGTTATACCGCCATTAACAGTTCCGCTGGTCACTGCTTCCCTGTTGCCAGGGGTTGAGTGGAGGGTGGGGGAAGTGCTGCAGCCTTGGATCCGCCGGGGTCAAGCAGCAATAGAACCTGGGTCGTCTGGGGATCGTAGCAACTTCAGGTCCACAGAGTCCGCATCGCCTCACCCCACCGCAACCGCTTTACCGGCTGCAGCTGCTTCAGCAGGCAACTTTTCGCTCACACAGCCGCCGTTTCACCGGGACCGGCAGCACTTCACCGGGTCGCCGCCACCCTGCTTTAGTGGGCCCATGTCACGCACGCCACTGCTGCTTCACCCGGCGCTGGGACCGCCTCCGCAGGCGTTGCTGCCAGTTCACCAGGCCGCAGCCGCCATGGATGGTGCCCGGTGCGCGGCAGTTCAGTTTTTCCTGGCGCCTTCCGGGACCAGGGCACCTAGTTTAAAGTCAGCAGCCCAGCCAGAGCTAAAAAACACTGTCTTTCCAAGCCGAGATTTTTTCTCTTCTCCAGGGACGGTTCTATGAGCAATCTCAGCTTTTCTTTCCTTTCCCCTGGACTCGTGGCAGCTCACCACCACTCACCGGTTTATCACTCACTGCAGCTGCTCGCAAGCCGGGTTCCCTCCACTCCTTCCGTGTCTCTGGTCCCGTCCCGCTTTTATCTTCCCCAGTTTGCACTCACACACTTATGAGGTTTCCTTCCCAGTGCACTCTGTCTCTTTCTCTTCCCAAACTCCTGTGGCTCAGTGTCCTACAACTTCAGGCCTTCTTTGAGAGATGAGTGCAGGCGAAATGTATGGTGCTTCCTACTTCTCCTCCATCTTACCTCCTCCCAAAACTTTTTTCGCACTCCTAACTCATTTAAGAAGCTAACAGAATTCTGTTATGAAACCCTGGCAAGCATATTACAAGATTAGAAAATTTTTAGAAGGATGAGAATTATCACGTTGGCTGAAGGAAATCTATGAATTAATATCATTCAAAGATAACTTCAAGGATACTTCAGATGTTAACTGTACAGCCCTCAATACAGAATTACAAAGTGAGTGAGCTTGCAAAGCAGACCATGACAATAACAAAAATGTGGCACTTATCAATGCTTCCAAGATGTCAAGCATCTACTGTGTGCTTTACTCACTTAACTCCCTCAACAATTCTATATATTGAACACCATTTTAACCTGACTAAATTATTCTGCTTCCCTTTCACTCCCTCTCCTCTCTTTTAACCTCCAGCTAAGTCAGCACTTGGACAAGGATTTATAGATTCCTGATCCATAGCACTTTCTCTGAATCATGCTGTCTTCCCAAAGCAGAATGAAAGGTAGTTTCTAAGTGGGGCAGGAACTGAGATTGGCAAACAAAGGACAAAGATGGGAGTTTGTCAGAGGAAAAAAAAACCAAGGAGGCAACAGGAAAAAAAAATCCCTGAAATTTCCAACTCCAATGATGTTCTGGTATATCCAGTCCCTAGAAACGATTAAACCTTGACATTGGTCTAAGTTTGCTCCAATTAGAATGAAAAGATGAGGCAACTATAAGTGGAGTCCTGAGGAGGCATTAGAAAATAATGCTGAATTGCTTTTTCCTTCAAAAAGTGTCATGACTCTGCTGTGAAATTATCACTCTGCAGAAAGTGCCATGTCCTGATTCTTGATGTGCAAATCTAGTTATACATTAAATATATATGACACATGGAATGGGTTAGAATATAGCTCCTGCTATCTATGAAAATAAAGATATTTATGAAGTTTTGGAAAGTGCTTCAAGAGATCCCCAGAGAAAGACACTATGGTAAATACAAATTATCAATAATGTTACTTTGGATTTTTATAGAGCCTTTGCTCTAAACTGCTGGAAGCACTTTCACAGTATTATTTACTAGCTGAAATTTCTCTAGTATGTTTTCTCTGAAGGGCCTATTCCCTAAAGTCTTGGGCATGAACTTAAATTACAATGCTCCAGATATTTCAAAGATGACACTCCCTCCCAAATCATTTATTTGTTATAGCATTTCTATGAGATTAAGAAGGTACAGTGGCCACAGTCAGACACAAAATTTGGTTAGCATCCCAAAGCTACACACTCCTAATCCAAAACATTTTTCATCTGTTTTTATTTGTTTGTTTCTTGTTGGTTTTCGGTTTTGCTGTATAACATTTATTCTATTTTTAAGAGAAACTGATGGAAAAAGCCTAATATTATATATTTTAAATTATTATCATTATTAAACTGATAAACTATGCCAATTTAAATTTAACTCCAAGTATTAAACTGTATAAGAAAAATTGAAAGTATAACTCAAGACTGAGAAAATATTGATTTCCTGCAAGCAGCTGAACTACCCGATATAAATAGAAATTTTGAAAGTAACCTTTTTATCCATATAAGTTTGTTCTAAGTAACTTTTCCCTACGAAGAATATGGATTATCCAGTATTTTTACTAAAAATAAGGATTTTAAAAAGTGATTTCAAATTATTTTTTAACTAAAAGTACCATTTACTTGAAAAATTAAAAACAAATGCATGGTATTTTGTAATATGTTTTGTATAAAAATTGGGGGATTATCTAGAAAATTATTTTCCTGCACATACTCTATGACTGAATATCATAGAAAAGTTATAAGAGAAATGAATATCAGAGAGGAATTATAAGAGGAATTCTCTTATAAGAGAATAAGAGTTATAAGAGAGAGGGATGGGAAGATACTGAAGAAACCAGATAGGGTTTTGGTGCAATTGTGTTGTTTAACAAAACCAAAACCCCAAAAGTCTAAATTCCAGTGACTTAAAATAGTAAGCATTTATTTCTCATTTAAAGCACCATATGCAGCCTTTAGATCTACTGACCCCAACTGAGATGTTCTGATCTTGGCTCCAGGCTATGGCTTATGTTTAAGCTACTCCATATGTCTTCTTATACCCCATAGACCATAGCTGCTCCAGTCATCATCTTCTCACGGCAAATGGTAGAAGTGTGAGAGGGCAAGCCAAAGCATGGACACACAGCAAAACCTATACCTATCACACCCACTGAATAATCCATTGGCCAAAGCAAGCTGCATGGAGAAGCCCAGAGTCAATGGTGCAGGGAGAATATATCTTTTCTAGTGAAACTTTTATAGAACTGCAAAGTAGCATGGCAAAGAGTGTGTGTGAACAATTCTTTTATAGAGAGAGAGTGAAGAATTGTTAACAATAACCCAATATGCCATTTTTGGGAAATCACCATTCCCGTATTCCTTGAAGAGTAATTCTGTCTGCCTAATCATGTGCTCAGAAATGCAAATATTTCCAAGTTTTATAACCTGAAACAGATTTATTTCTGTGGGGGCCTAGTAGGAAACAAAATGCTTGGGTTAATTTCCGTTCATTTTTATAGTTCAATAACAGAGAGAATAATTATCCAAAGAAAAACAAAAAAATTATTTGTGTTAAAAGTGAAAGTGGACAGCAAGCATTTTGTCCTACATATTCAGAGAAGTGGTTTCTGGAGGCTCCTTCCCTGAAATATTTACTAATCTCTATATTTGCATCTCTCAATCTAACACAGTTTTTCATAAAAATACAGTAAAATATAACTGAAAATGTAAGTGTCCTACTTATGTTTTTAATGAGATCACAAGTATTGCACTAAAGGTTTTGTATCAGAATGATAAAATGAATTATTCGACCAAAATAAACTCTAAATAGCTTTCTATTATATCATTTGCTATGTCAATAACCCTGAATATATTTAATTTGTACAGCTAAATTCCCGAGATAAATGATGATATTTTCTTTGGTACATCACAAATGTTCATGAAGGCATTTCTCTCCAATAAGGTATTGATTCCAATACAAACAATATACATTCTGTTCTATAACCCTTTAAGTTTCTTAACTAGATGGGAAATACATAGGTAATATGATCAGCTAATAGCATTTCTGTTAACATTTTCTAACTGGAATATTACAGATGTAACAGCTTTGCATACAAAGGATCTCGTATATTTAAATATCCCTTATATAATGCTCCAAACCTTAACTTTGATTAATTGTAATCCAGTGTTTTTGCTTTATTCACCTCCCTGATATTTTAGAGAATTTTCAGGGATATTTGTGTATACCCTGAAATGGCACTGATATACTTCAAGAATGTGAGAGATCTCTAGCACACGTCTAAAGGATAGAAGCTGCAGTGATTAGCCTTGATCATCACCATATCTTGATAGGCACTGGTGTCACACTGCCATTGCCTCTCACTACTCACAGTTCTGGAAATATTTCACCAAGGAAGGATAACTACCTGCTCTATCCAAGAGACATTCCATAAAAGGGGGCCACAAAGGCTATCCCGCAAAAGCAGCAGGCTTGTGCCTGATTTGTTAAATTTCCCAAAACACACATGCATCCAGAATGGTTGAGTTGAGTCGCGTAAGTAGCCATCACTGCACTGGTAACAAACAACTCCTTCCAAATCTTGAACCTATTTTTTCTATTGAGATCATATTTCCTTAGTGAGTTTCCTCTCCAGGTCCTTTTATTTTCCCCCTACTATCTGACAAAAGTTGAAGACTACTCCATTGCATTATGTATATTTGCACACAGCCAGATTGCATGAAGTTAGAGTAAAAAAGTTCTTAAATTAATAGATGCAAATAGAAATGTGGAAAAGAGGCACCACCCAATTCCACCAACCAGTAGGATTTAAGTCCTAATGTAACTGGTTATGTTTCAGTAAAGATGGAATATTTAGAATATTCAACTATCTTAGCTACACAACCCAACTGAATGCCTTGTTCCACCCATATTACATGCATGTATGCAAATAAATGCTTCCTTTTTTAATTTTAATTTTTCCAAATAAATGTTTTTTAAAATTCATGAACCCATGTTTGCTCATGTAAAAATATTTTAGTAGCTATAATCACAGTTTTGCCCTGGACACTTTCTTATACCTCCTAACTTTCTCCCTAAAAATGTGACCCAAGAATGACAGATTATTTCACATATGTTCAGAACAATCATGAGAATATTTTGACGTTCATTAAAGTGAATCTCACACTAGATAAATAATTTTTGCAACATCTGGTATACGTACTGAAAGAGTTTCATGTGGTCTAATAAGTAAGTTGGATTTATTCAAGCCATGTAGCCAAGTCACCATATATTCAACTGAGTTTCTATACATCAAACTGTATGTTTTGCTTAAAACTCAATTATTTCTTTATTCCATTTAAATGTTCTTTACAGAAATATAATAGACTTTATTTTCTTGAATGTTATTTTTCCCAACAGAACCAAGTTTTTATCTGACATTTAGTAAATTATTTTTTCAGTATATATTTAATAGGTGCCTACTGTGTACCAGGTAAAGGATGGGGAGGGGGTTGGAAAGCAGCCAAGCAAAGAAAATAGCATATGAATAAAGCCAAATAAGCCTATGAGCATGAGAACTTTGGGTTGTTTAATATAGCAGGAATTTAGAATGAGAGGGAAGAAGTGTCAATAAATTGAGCCACTTTCAAGGGTTCAGAATATAGTAGAATTTGTAAGAAGTTTGGGCTTTGTACTTAATATAATGGAAAAGCACTGAAGGAGTATAAGCAGGCAAATACCATAATAAAATCTGCATTTTAGAAAGATTACTGAAGTGCAGAGGCTATATTGGAGAGAAGAAGTTCAGGACACCAGCTAAGAGGTTATGTAATCTAAGCAAGAGATGTGATGTAGGACTGAAATTAGTGGTACTGGGAGGGAGAGAATTGAAAAAAAAAAACCAAACATGGAGCTATATTTTGCAGGTGGAATCTGTAGAATGGTGATTATTACTTGGATTACAGAATAAGAGTCAGGGAGAAGTCAGAGAAAGCACCCAGGTTTGGGTCTCACACAGTAAACTGTAGGGTGTATAATCATTGGGATAACTACCACAAGGGGATTCACATGTTATATAAGGAGGAAGATGACTGTGGTGAGTATATGTGAGCTTAAGATGACTATGGATTTCCAAGAAGAAATATCCAATAGGAATAGAGAGTGTAAGCTATAATAAGAGAACTGGGCCAAAAATATCCATGTGGGAGTCATTAGCATCTAGAATACTGGAAGCTTTACGAGTAAGAAAAATTACCCAGAAATGGTGTTCAAGAGAAGAGGAGAGAGCTCTAGGATAGAATTCTAAAAGGTGACAACAATTAAGAAACAAAGGAGTACAGGATACACAATGGGCACTGATAAGTTGAGGCAGGCAAAACACCAGGACAATATATTGGCCCCCCAAAAGCAAGAGCTCATTTCTAGGTTATTGCTGGCAAATGTTATTAGGAGGTCAAGTATGATGAAGAAGAATTTTCTATCTTTAATAACACAGAATTAATAGCTTAACCTTCTGAAAGAAATAATAAAGTTGTGATATAGCAACTAAGTTGTAATGCTTTAGGAGTGAGTGGGAAGGGGGAGTTGAGCCAGGAGACAAGTTTCCACAGTCATATTAAAGAAAGGACAGCATGGAAAGTCTAGGTCAGCAGATAGAAAGTCAGTAATAAGTATACAATGCCAAAATTATATGGCCTTATTCTAATTGCAGGGTGATTTTTATCTCAATCATCTGCCATATTGATACATGCTTCAGAAGATTTACAAATAACTTCATGCAAAGAAATTAAACAACTCTCTCAGGAATAATTGAAAGTACTGAAATGCTTTGACATTGTTATTAACTCCAATAATCCTGTGTCTATGACATCTGAAAATATTATAAAACCCCAATTTTAATTTTAATTTTAATTTTCAAGGCCTTGGGCTTTAGTAGTTAGTAGAGTTAGTGTTTGAGTAAAGTCCACTCCTCATAAAAACTTATTTATAATATTATAAGTCTCATTTACTTAATCTTCAGTACCAGATTTGGAATGAATTATTTTCAAGGAGATGTTTTACCTGATGTTAGCAAAAAGGAGAAGTATTTTCTAATTTTTTAAGAAGTTCCTTCAGAAGAAACCCCTCCTATTACATACATCTTTAATATGTTTTTTAAATTAACTTTCTAAAATAGAGGTTCATTTATTAATTTAACTGTTAAACACATTTATCTATTTATTCACCATATCTTTTTTTAAGAGCCACCATGTACTATATGACAGGGTTGAATTCACACTACGGTCAGTATTATAAAGGGGGAAGTTAATGAGTAAATTGGAAGAAATAGTTCTCCTCATATAGCTCAGCATCTATGGATGATGGCTAACAAGGAACAAGTACACACAAGAAAGAAAAATATTAAAAGGTTTTATTCAAGTGTTTAACAGTAGCTGGCCTACTGTGAAGATTTACGAGAGAGTATGGTTGGATAGAGGATATAACCTTATAAGCTTGTTTGAAAATTTAAAACTAATTGTAAAAAACACCTTACCTTCACATGAATCATTATTAGCATGAATAAGTGTAATTAAACCCTTGGAATATTATTTTTTAATGAAAGAAGCCCACTATAGTTATCTGCAATTACGAGAAAGAAGATAATGTAATTTATATAATATTAAATGATTTAAAAAATAAGATGTTGCAGCTAATTGGATTTTCTGGTTAATTGAGCGTTAAGAGTTTTTACCGCAGGGGCGCCTGGGTGGCTTAGTCGGTTAAGCGTCCGACTTTCGCTTAGGTCGTGATCTCGCGGTTCGTGGGTTCGAGCCCCGCGTCGGGCTCTGTGCTGACTGCCAGCTCGGAGCCTGGAGCCTATTTCAGAATCTGTATCTCCCTCTCTCTCTGGCCCTCCCCTGCTCACGCTGTCTCTCTCTCCTAGAAATAAATAAAAATATTTAAAAAAAAAAAAAGAGTTTTTACCGCAATGTTACATTTGAATTGAAAATTTTAGAATGATCGTGTATTTTAATTGGCTACAAAGCTGTAATCTGAAAGATCCCTACTTGTACTTTCTGTGGAATGCATACATTTGAACCCTTTTCCATACAACTGAAAGAAAAGTCAACACAAATGTTTTAAACACAGGCGTACTTTATATTTCATTTTAGACTCACTCATTAACTATTTTTTTAAAAGTAGAATCACCACCTGCTCTACTGTTCAATGTTGGCAGTGATTTAAACATAGAGGAAATTTTACAACAGACCTAACCCTTCTTGTAAATCATCCCAGAGGACACATATTTTAGTCTGTCAATTCATGGAAAGATAATATTAAAAGTGAGCTTGGTAAAAAAAAAAAAAAAAAAAAAAAAAAAAAAAAAACGCGA
>NW_027529533.1:5615125-5675119 GCF_008692635.1 Crocuta crocuta
TTAATGAAAAAAAAATAAAAAAAGAGGGTTGGAAAAAAAAAAAAAAAAAAAAAAAAAAGTGAGCTTGGTACAACATACAATTCAAAACAAATTTGTTCCTGATGCCTTCAACATGCATTACATTTCATAGTTGATGATAGAGGTGGGGTGGGAAATAACATCAACTGATTCATCTGACTAAATGATAATTGTTTTCCTTTCAGTCAAGAGCAAGTCAGCTGTTTTTCTCCACTAATGCGGGATGTGTGTGTTTCTACAGGACCTCTTCTCTGTTAATGGACACAGGAATGACAGATTCATTGGTTAGACTCATGGGTGAAAATAACATAATTAATGTTTTAAATTTTGTTCCTAAGAGGGGCGCCTGGGTGGCTAAGTCAGTTAAGCGTCCAACTTTGGCTCAGGTCATGATTTAGCGGTTCGTGAGTTCGAGGTCCATATTGGGCTCTGTGCTGACAGCTCAGAGCCTGGAGCCTGCTTCCGATTCTGTGTCTGCCCCTCCTCTGCTCATGCTTCTTCTGTCTTAATAAATAAGTAAATAAATAAACAAACAAACAAACAAACAAATAAATTTTGTTCCTAAGAGGTCCTTACCAAGTTTTAGTGATGTTAACATTTTTGAAAGCAGCATTAACATTCTTTCCTTTCTTCCTTCCTCCCTTCCCTCCTTCTTTTCCTATTTCCTTTACTTTCTTTTTTTCTTAAGAAATTCCACTGGCCCCATATAAATAGATATTATTGAATTGATATATTTGTTCTCTTTTCCAAAAATTTTTTGAGGTGACAATAAAATGCATGTAAAATAACTTAGTGAAATAAAGATAGAATATCATAGTGAAGGAAGATACACTCACGCATGTTCACCTTGAATATACTTGTATTTTTGCCTACTACTTCCTGGCAGACTAGGGGAAAAAGGAGAAAATAAATTGCATAGCCCTATTATGAAAAAGGAAGAATTATATCATTATCTCAGGAGATAGTAAATTCTCCCTGGCAAGAATTACAAAAGTTCTCACATGGAAACTGAAAGGATATAATGCATACAAGAAGAGATACAGCACATTCAATTAATGAAGTAACTGACAGCTATATAGGTAAAACAAAACTACAATTTTATTATTATTATGTTCCTTTGAGAATGAAGTAAATTTATCATTTACTTAAATTCTTATCTTTGGTCTGGGTTCTAGGCTTCTTTGCAAAGAGTTAACGTACTTGCTTGGGTGTAAACTCTCTAATTTTGGTTCCTTGGTTTTATAATAGTTTTATATTCATGCACACATCAGAAAATCTGTTTTTTTTTCCCTACATGACAAAAATTCAAATGAACTTCATTTCCCAACAGAGGCTTACAAATTACATTTAAAAAGGAATCTTGAAATATTTTAAAAATAAAAAGGATGCTTAGTAAATTTCCCTAACAAAAAACAAACTGCAGTTACATTTCAAGTGCAGTTATATATTGAGTTCTGCCCCCAGGACATTTGAATCATGTTACACTTTAAAGACAGTTAAGTGCCTGGGAAGGCTCCTGTGGTGTAATATATAATAATGAAAGCAAGATAAAACACATACATGAGAAAACGACTTGTAATTTTCTGGCAACTTAAAAAGTAGTCTTTTTTTCTTTATTATATGGAAAGGGATATATTTATAATATTATTTATAATCCACCACCTTCCTCTCAAATATGTGAGATTCAATACAAGATTTAGAGAGAAAGGATGGGAACAATAAAACAAAAACTGAATTCTAACTTTTAGGAATGAGGTATTTGTACAATAATGTTTCGTTTCAGTTCTAATTCCAATTAAACATACAGTGTTATATTAGTTTCAGGTGTACAAATTAGTGATTGATCACTTCCATACATCACCCAGTGCTCATCACAGGTATACTCCTTAACCCCGGTCATCTATTTAACCGATCCTCTCACCTCCCCTTCCCTCTGAAAATCATCATTTTGTTCTCTTTCTTAATTTGTCTGTCTCTCTCTTTCTTTCCCCTTTGCTCATTTGTGTTTTCTTAAATTCCTCATATAAATAAAATCATATGGTATTTGTCTTTATCTGACTTATTCTGTTTAGCATTATAGTTTCTAGCTCCACCATGTCTCTGCAAATGGCAAGATATTATTTTCATGGCTGAATAATATTCCATGACATATTTATATCACATTTTATGCATATATATTTTATATATGTATGTATTTATGTATATATACCTCACATCTTCTTTATCCATTCACCAATAGATGGGCATTTGGCCTGCTTCCTTATCTTGGCTATTATGAAGAATGCTGCTATAAACATAGGAGTTTATGGAGCCCTTTGAATTAGTATTTCTGTATTCTTTGGGTAAATGCCCAGCAGTGCATTTGCTGGATTATAGGGTAGCTCTATTTTTTAACTTCTTGAAGAACCTCCATACTGTTTTCCACAGTGGCTTCACCTATTTGTATTTCCACCAAGAGTGCACCAGTGTTCCTTTTTCTACACATCCTCACCAATACCTGTTGTTTCTTGTGTTGTTGATTTTAGCCATTCTGAAAAGTTTAAAGTGATATCTCATTGTAGTTTTGGTTTGTATTTCTCTGATGATGAGTTATGTTGACCATCTTTTCATGTATCCGTCAGCCTGTATGTCTTCTTTAAAGAAATATCTGATCATTCTTCTGTCCATTTTTAAATTGTATTGTTTGTTTTTTGGGTGTTGAGTTTTACAAATTCTTTGTATATTTTGGATACTAACATTTTATCAGATATGTCACTAGCAAATATCTTCTCTCATCCAGTAGGGAAGATGCCTTTTAGTTTTGTAGATTGTTTCCTTCACTGTGAAGAAGTTTTTTATTTTGATAGAATCACAATAGTTTATTTTTACTATTGTTTTCTTGCCTCTGGAGACAAACATAGAAAGAAGTTGCAACAGCTGATGTCACTAAGGTTACTACCTGTGTTATCCTCTAGGATTTTTATGGTTTCAAGTCTCAAATTTAGGTCTTTCATCTATTTTGAATTTATTTTGTGTATGGTATAAGAAAGTGGTCCAGTTTTATTCTTTTGCATGCTGCTGTCCAGTTTTCCCAACACCATTTGTTGAAGTAGATCATCTTTTTCACAATGGATCTTCTTTCCTGCTTTTTTGAAGGTTAAATAACAATAAATTGTGGGTTCTTTTCTGGGTTTTCTATTCAGTTCCATTTATCTATGTGTCTATTTTTGTGCTAGTAACATATTGTTTTGATCACTACCAGTTTGTAATATAACTTGAGGTCCAGATTGTGATGCTTCCAGTTTTACTTTTCTTTTTCAAATTTGCTTTGGCTATTTCAGTTGTGGTTGCATACCAGTTTAGGATTGTTTGTTCTAGCTCTGTGACAAACACTGTTGGTATTTTGAGGGATTGCATTAAATGTGTAGACTGCTTTGGATAGCACAGACATTTTAACAATATTCGATCTTATAATCCATGAGCATGGAATGTCTTTCCATATCTTTAATTTCTTCCATCAGTGTTTTATAGTTTTCAGAGTACAGGTCTTTAGTCTTTATTGGTTAGGTTTATTCCTAGGTATCATATGAGTTTTGGCACAACTGTAAATGGGGTTGATTCCTTATGTTTTCTTTGTGCTTTTTCATTATTGGTGTATAGAAATGCAACAGATTTTTGTACATTGATTTTCTATATTGTGACTTTACTGAATTCAGTAATAGCAATTTTTGGGTTTCCTTTATAGACTATCATGTCATCTGCAAATAGTGAAATTTTAACTTCTTCTTTGCCAATTTGGATTCTTTTTATTTCTTTTTGTTGTCTGATGCTGTGGCTACAACTTCTAGTACTATTTTAAGTAACAGTAGTGAGAGTGGACATCTGTCTTGTTCCTGACCATAGAGGAAAAGCTCTCAATTTTTCCCATTGAGGTTGATATCAGCTTTGGGGTTTTTATATAATGCCTTATATTGAGGTATATTCCCTTTAAACCTACTTTGTTGAGGGTTTTTATAAAAAAAAAAGTTTTTTTGTGTGTGCATCTATTGAAATGATCATATGGTTCTTATTTTTTCTCCTATTAATGTGGTGTCACATTGATTGATTTTGAATATTGAATCATTCTTGCAGACCAGGAATAAATTCCACTTCATCATGGGGAATGATTTTTTTAAATGTATTGTTAGATTCAGTTTGTTAGTATTTTGTTGATAACTTTTGTGTCTAAGTTCATCAGAGATATTGGCCTGTAGTTGTCTTTTTCAGTGGTGTATTTATCTGGTTTTTGTATAAGGGTAATGCTGTCCTCATAGAATGAATTTGGAATTTTCTCTTCATTTCTATTTTTTGGGAATAGTTTGAGAAGAATAGGTATTAATTCTTCTTTAAATGTTTGGTAGAATTTTCCTGTGAAGGTATCTGTCCTGGACTTTTGTTTGTTGGGATTTTTTTTTAATTACTGATTCAATTTCTTTCTTGGTTATCAGTCTGTTCAAATTTCTATTTCTACTTGTTCAGCTTTAGTAGTTTATATGTTGCTAGGAATTATCCATTTCTTCTAGGTTGTCCAATTTATTGGCATCATCTAGTTTTTCATAATATTCTCTTATGATTGTATTTCTCTGGTGTTTTTTATTTCTCTTTTCTCATTTGTGATTTTACTTGAGTCTTCTCTCTGTCTCTGTCTCTGTCTCTCTCTCTCTCTCTCTCCTCTCTCTCCTCTCTCTCCTCTCTCTTTCTCTCTCTCTCTGAATAGTCTGGCTACAAGTATATCAATTTTATTTATTTTTTTCAAAGAACTGGGTTCATTGATCTGTTCTGTTTTTGAAGCTTCTATATCATTTAATTCTGCTGTAATCTTTATTATGTCCTTCCTTCTGATGGTTTTAGGTTTTGTTTGTTGTATTTTTCTAGTTTCTTTGGATATAAGAATAGGTTGTTTATTTGAGATTTTCCTTGCTTCTTGCGGGAGGCCTGTATTACTATATACTTCCTTCTTAGGACTTCTTTTGCTACATCCCAAAGGTTTTAGACCACTGTATTTTCATTTTCATCTGTTTCCATGTCTGTCTGTTTGTTTGTTTGTTTAATTTCTTCTTTGCTTTTGTGGTAGAACCATTCATTGTTTAATGGTATGTTGTTTAACCTCCATGTACTGTGATCTTTCCAAATTTCTTCTTAGGGTTGACTTCAAGTTCCATAGTGTTGTGGTCAGAAACATGCATTGTATGCTCTCAGTCTTTTTGCACTTGTTAAGGACTGATTGATGACCTAGTATGTGATCTATTCTGGAGAATGTCCAATGTACAATTTAAAACAATGTGTATTATCTGCTTTAGGATGAAATTATGGGAATATATCTGTTAAGTCCATCTGGTCCAGTATGCCATTCCAGGCCATTATTTCCTTGTTGATTTCCCATTTATATTATCTGTCCATTGATGTAAGTGGGGTGTTTAAATCCCCTACTATTATTGTATTATTATCAATGAGTTTCTTTATGTTTGTTATTAATTGTTTTATATGTTTGGGTTCTTTCAAGTTGGGGGCATAAATATTTACATTTGTTACATCTTCTTGTTGGATAGATCCCTTTATTATGATATAGTGCCTTTCTTTAGCTCTTGAAACAGTGTTTGATTTTAAGTCTAGTTTTTCCAGGACACCTGGGTGGTTCAGTCTATTGAGGATTAAACTCTTGATTTCAGCCCAGGTTATGATCCCAGAATCATGGAATCAGGCCTTGCATCAGGTTTCATATGGAGCCTGCTTAAGATTCTCATTCTCTCTCTCTCTCTCTCTCTCTCCCTCCCTGTCTACCGCCTTTCTACCACTCATGTTCACTCTCTCTCTTTATTAAAGAAAGAAGCAAACAAATAAAGAATGTCTATTTTATCTGATATAAATATTGCTACTCCAGCTCTCTTTTGACTCCACTTGAATGATAAATGTTTCTCCATCTCCTCACTTTCCATCTGAAGGTGTCTTTAGGTCTAAAATTAGTCTCTTCAAGGCAAAGTATACATGAGCATTTTTTGTTTGTTTGTTTGTTTTAATTTATTCTGATACACTAAGTCTTCTGATTGCAGCATTTACTCTATTTAAATTCAGAGTAATTATTCATAGATATGTATTTAGTGCCATTTTATTACTTGTTTTATCATTGTTTCTGGAGATTTTCTCTGTTTTTTTGTCACTTTTGGTCTTTCTTGATCTCTCAAAGAGTCCGCTTTAATATTTCTTGCAGGGCTGGGTTAATGGTCACAAACTTCTTTAGTTTTTGTTTGCATGGGAAGCTCTTTACCTCTCCTATTCTGAATGATAACCTTGCTGGATAGATTATTCTTGGCTGCAGATTTTTCCCATTCAGCACTCTGAATATATCATGACATCTGGCTTGCCAGGTTTCTGTTGAAAAATCTGTAGCCAAGTAATATTGAAGAAGAAATCCAAAATGGGGAGCATCACAATCCCAGAATTTAGCCTCTGCTACAAAGCTGTAATCATCAAGACAGCATGATATTGGCACAAAAACAGACACATAGACCAGTGAAATAGAATAGAGAACTCAGAATTAGACCCAGAAATGTATGGTCAATTGATCTTTGACAAACCAGGAAAGAGTATCCCGTGGAAAAGAGACAGGTTCTTTAACAGATGGTGCTGGGAGAACTGGACAGCAACATGCAGAAGAATGAAACTAGACCACTTGCTTACATCATACACTAAAATAAACTCAGAATGGATGAAGGGCCTTAATGTGAGACTGGAAACCATCAAAACCCTAGGGGAGAAAGCAGGAAACAATCTCCTTGTCCTCAACTGCAACAATTTATTACTAGAGACATCTCCAAAGTCAAGGGAATCAAGAGCAAAAATGAACTATTGGGGTCTCATCAAGATAAAAAGCTTCTGCACTGCAAAGGAAACAATCAAGAAAATTAACAGGCAACCAATGGAATGGGAAAGGATATTTGCAAATGACATATAGGATAAAGGGCTAGTATGCAAAATCTATAAGGAACTCACCAAACTCCACACCCAAAAAACAAATAATCCAGTGAAGAAATGGGCAGAAGACATGAACAGACACTTCTCCAAAGAGGACATCCAGATGGCCAACAGACACATGAAATGATGCTCAGCATCACTCCTCATCAGGGAAATACAAATCAAAACCACACTGAGATACTACCTCATGCCAGTCAGAGTGGCTAAAATGAACAAATCAGAGGACTCTAGATGCTGGCGAGGACGTGGAGAAATGGGCACCCTCCTACACTGTTGGTGGGAATGTAAACTGGTGCAGCCCCTCTGGAAAACAGTGTGGAGATTCCTCAGGAAATTAACAATAGAACTCCCCTATGACCCAGCAATAGCACTGCTAGGAATTTACCCAAGGGATACAGGAGTGCTGATGCGTAGGGGCACATGTACCCCAACGGTCATAGCAGCACTCTCAACAATAGCCAAAACATGGAAAGAGCCTAAGTGTCCATCAATGGATGAATGGATCAAGAAGATGTGGTTTATATATACAGTGGAATACTACATGGCGATGAGAAAGAATGAAATCTGACCAATTGTAGCAATGTGGATTGAACTTGAGGGTATTACGCTAAGTGAAATAAGTCAGGCAGAGAAAGACAGATACCCTATGTTTTCACTCATATGTGGAACAGGAGAAACTTAACAGAGGACTATAGGGGAGGGGAAGAGGAAAAATAGTTGAGGAGAGGGAGCGAGACAACTATAGGAGACTCTTAAATACTGAGAACAAACTCAGGGTTGATAGTGGGTAAGGAGAGGGGAAAATGGGTGATGGGCATGGAGGAGGGCACTTATTGGGATGAGCACTGGGTATTATATTAAAACCAATTTGACAATAAAGTATACTTTAAAAAAAAGAAAAATTTGTAGCTAGTCTTAGGGGTTTTCCCTTGTAAGTTAAGAACTTCTTTTGTCTTGTTGCTTTAAAGATTTTATTCATTATTACTGTATTTTGCAAAATTAATTACAATATGTGTTGTTTGTCTACTGTTGTAGATTTTGATGGGAGTTCTCTGTGTCTACTGGATCTAGATGTCTTTTTCATTCTCCCTATTAGAGAAGTTTTCAGCTATGATTTCCTCAAATAAGTTTTCTTCCCTCTTTTCTCTCTTCTTCTGGGACTCCTATAATACAAAGTTATGTGTAATAGAGTTACTGAGTTACCTAATTTTATCCCATGTTCCATATTTCTTTTCCTCTTTTGTTCAGCTTCGCTATTTTCCATTATTTTGTCTTCTATATCACTTATTTGTTCCTCTGCTTTTTCCAACTTATGTTCATTGCATCAAGCCTGTTTCCAATCTCAGTTATTGCATTTTTCATTTCTGATTGGTTTTTAACTCTTTTATATCTGCAGTATGGATATTCCTCAAGTCTTCCATTTTTTCCTCAAGTTTACAAAGTGTCCTTATGTTTGTTGCTTTAAATTCTGCATCAGGCATGCTACTTATATCTGTTTCATTTAAATCTCTATCTGTGACCTTATCTTGTGTTTTCCCTTGGGATGAATTCCTCCATCTTCGCATTTTTGTCTAAGTCTCTGCCTTCTTCTCTGTGTTAGAAAAGTCCATTATGTTTCTGCTCCTGGTAATGGCTTTATAAAGATGTCATGTAGTG
Organism: Crocuta crocuta; assembly: GCF_008692635.1. Taxonomy (NCBI): domain Eukaryota; kingdom Metazoa; phylum Chordata; class Mammalia; order Carnivora; family Hyaenidae; genus Crocuta; species Crocuta crocuta. The sequence goes on from NW_027529533.1 coordinate 5,623,790, forward strand.
TCCAGGCCCTGGTGTTTCAGAGAGTGTCTCTGATGTGTGCTACATGTACTTTGCTTGTTGTGTTTTGGCTGCTCTATCCTTCGGGTCAGTCACTGGTAGAGGCTCGCGCGCTCTCTCTCTCTGTTTATTTTTTTAAAATAGTTTATTGTCAAGTTGGTTTCCATATAACACCCAGTGCTCATCCCCATAAGTGCCCTCCTCCATGCCAATGTTTGCTTATTTTTTGAGAGAGAGAAAAAGAGAGAGAAGGGGAGGAGCAAAGAGAGAGAGAGAGAGACAGACAGAATCCAAAACAGGCTCCAGGCTCTGAGCTGTCAGCCCAGAGCCTGATGTGGGGCTTGAAACCATGAACCATGGCATCATGACTGGAGCCAAATTCTGATGCTTAACCAGCTGAGTCACCCAGGTGCCCCTATAGAGGCTCTCCTTGCTGGCAGTGGGCAGTGCTTCGTCTGTAGCCAGATATGGTTTTAACTAAGTGTTCTCTGGTCTGCTTATTAAATGAGACCTGATATTACTTCCACTAGAACTGAAGCCCTGCAGATCTCTTTAGTTGGGAGATGTGGTGTGGGTAGGGGTTTCTGTTGGTCATCAGGGAAGGGGATTACCATGCTGAGACTGAGGTAAGCTTGACCAAGAAGGGCAGTTCTACCAAAGCATAGGGGCTGGGACTTGCTGTAAGCAGATTAGGCAGCTAGTGCTGTGCTGCTTCCATCAGATGGCTCTATGTTTGTGTTGAGAGATGCAGAAGGAAAATGGTGGCAGCTGGCTCTTTGTCCCCATAGAAGTGAACACTGCCTCTAAGTGACGCACTTCAAGTAGTGTGAATAATGACCCAGGCATTTTTCATATCATTGTTTCCACACCATCTGCCCCTGGGTTGTTTTCCTGAGTTCTCTGGAGGAGCAGCACAATGCCTTTGGGACTCTATCCCAGCCAAGATTGCTAACATTTAAAACTCATCTTTAAGCCCTGCTGGTTGTAAGAACTCACAAAAATCATCCCCTCTTATTTTCACTGTCAATGGCTTTGAGGAAATGTTCTTGTGCATTCCTTTGTATGTTCTTCTCTCTCACCTTTCTCCTGGACCATGGCCCCTCCCCTCCACAGCACCCATGATGAGTTTCCCCCCTAAATCATGTCTCCACACTTCCTATCTTTTTCAATGTAGCTTCTTCTCTCCCTTTAATTGTGGAATTTGTTCCATCAGTCTTCACGTTGATTTCTGGGATATTTGGAATGATTTCACAGGTATCTATGTGTGTTCCAGGGACAAAATGAGCCTATGGTCCTCCTATTCTCCACCAACTTAGCTCCCCCACTGACCCAATTAATCCTTATTTTATCTGTTACTGAGACCAGTTCATGGCTGTCCCAGACTTAAAAGCGGAGTAATAAATAATTCTTATCCTATAGACAAGAAGTTTAACAGTACATTGAGATGGAGAAAATATTGCCTCTGTAAAGTACAAGTTTCCTAAGCCATTCTTCAAAGTAGAAAATATTATATACATATGGTTGATTCTAGAAAAAAAAAACACATAGCAGTATTGTGCAATCGAAATATAAGCCACAAAGGCAAAGTACACAATTTTAAATCTTATATTTTAAAATTTTCTAGTAGCCATATTAAAATAAAGTGAAAAGAAACAGGTGAAGTTAACTAATTAGTTAATTAGCTTGAACTAAGTAGTTAATTTCAAAAACAATATATTTAATATATCCACAATATTATTTCCAAATGCAATCAACATAAAACTGTTGATATATTTACATTCTTTTGTTTATACTGAGTCTTCAAATTCCTGAGTGTATTTAATACTTAAAGCATATCTCAGTTTGTTCTAGACACATTTCAAGGCTCAATAGCCACGTGTAGTTAGTGGTACTTCACTGGACAGTATAAATTATTTTTTATTAATTTTTAAAAATGTTTTAATGTTTTATTTATTTCTGAGAGAGAGAGAGAGATTGACAGCCAGGAGAGGGTCAGAGAGAAAGGGAGACGCAGCATCAGAAGCAGGCTCCAGGCTCTGAGCCAGCTGCCAGCACAGAGACCGACGCAGGGCTCGAACCCACGAACCGTGAGATCATGACCTGAGCCGAAGTCGGAGCCTCAACCTACTGAGCCACCCAGGCACCCCAGGACAGTGTAAATTCTGAGTGTCTTCATTCCCCAAAAACTCTATCTGACTCCTTTGTCTTTTTATAAAGATCTAAGTGCCATCAGTATATCCTGAGTAAAAAAAAGTTAATGAAGAATCAAATATTTATCTTCTCTCTGATCTCACGGATCTTACATTATAATAAAAGAAGATATAAAAATAACCATAACATGTCAAAAATTATGAACAACAGAAATTTTAAAAAATGATGTGATATGGTTTAGGTACCAAAAAAATCAACATATCTCTCATACCTCTATTTGTACCATTTTCTTCTCTATCTATATTTGCACATGAAATTATTTTTCCCTATTGTATAAATTATTGATAATGGGAATTTGATTTCTTAGTTCCAAAGCAGTTAAATAAAATTGAATATATTCCTCATTTTAGCAATTGCAAGAAACTAGAAATTGCAAAATATTTTTTGCATGACAAAAACATGGATCTCAAAATAAAAATCAATGCTAGCAATCATCCAGGGAAGATTATAAAGAAAAATAAAATAAAGAAAAAGGTTATTAGAAATAATTTATTCCTCCCAAAATTATTATGGCATCATTATCCTTTATTTCCTATTTCTCTAATTAGACAGTAGAAAATAGTAATCCATTGTTAACAACATTAGGTTCTACAGAAAATTTCAGAGTTTGTAATTCCTCCTCCTCCTATGTCTTTATACTCCTTTTTTGCTATTGCATGTAGGAATTCTATTCTGCTCTCTTTTTGTATATAAACACTCTTAGCAACAAGTAAAGAAAAAAGTCTGAATGGATTTATGCTGTGCCAACTCTGAGATTTAATGTTTTTCTGTGGGAGGTATATGTGAATGTCTATGTTTTATTCAATACTTATTCAGCTGAGGACTACAAAGAATGAACAGATATGTTTGCATCTCATACAAGTAGAGAGACCACTTGGGGACACAACTTGGAGTTCAAATGTCAAACACTCTAACAGGGCTGTTTTCTTGTACTAGAAGTGCAAAAAAATTATTTTGACCTGTCCTGCTATCATTTATACTGAATAAATGATGTGCTCTTAGAGATGCGCTGAGTCTCGGGATTACCTAGGCAGTAGGCATGAATTGGGAAAAGTGGCCATATCCTGTGGGCACATCTCTATGGGTGTGAGGTGGAGTTTCCCAAAGTAGTGAGAGGTAGAAATTCAAACAATAGAGTTTTGAGGAAGAAGTTCCTCTTTGAGAGGAAGGAAGGCCTACCTGTAAGAGCATTCAGGCTAGAAACTAGGTTTATTCCAAAAGAGGATTCCCATGCATGGGGTTTAACCTTATGCTACTCCTGAAATAAGGGGATAGTTATATTTAGCAAACAGTGTTAAATGTGAAAATAATTATATATTTGATTTTCTCAACACTTCAGTAAACTTTGACATACCCACCCACTTTTGGTAATGGTGGTGAGAGAGCAAAAGAATTAGTTAAAAGAGAAATGGGGTCTGCTTCATATCATTTTTTCACCCACACCCATTGTAGACATGGTACCTCACACTGAGAACTGCAGGCTGCTGGCGTTCAGGCAACCAGTATGGAGGAAGATCTAGGCCTCCATGAACTTGAGAACAACATGAAGGAACATGAGCCATCAAGATGGAGCTTCCAGGTGCTGAGCCAGAAAGGGACATGAAACAACCTCTTTTTTTCTTATCTATCCAGAGGAGGACAGTTTTATTAGGCAGAGATGATGCAGTATGGAAAAGGGAGGCTTGAGGAAGTTGCACTAAATTTTTACAATTGGCATTCCTGAGTAGGACAAGGTAATGATTAAGATATTGGGCTCTTAAGTCAGATAGATGTAGTTTTGAATCTCATTATCTATCACCAAATAGATGTGTGAACTGAGACAAATATGCTCTCTTGATTTCCTATCAGTAAAATGCACATAATATCAATAGTAGTGTTGTGAGAAATAAATGACATAATACATGTAAAGTTTTTAGTAAAATGCCTATTGCATAGTCAAATGTTTATTTTTTTTTAAGTTTTTTTTTAATGTTTATTTTTGGGAGAGAAAGAGAGAGAGAAAGAGAGAGAGAGCTCAAGTGGAAGAGGGATAGCGAAAGAGGGAGACACAGAATTTGAAGCAGGCTCCAGGCTCTGAGCTGTCAGCACAGAGGCTGACGTAGGGCTAAAACTCACAGACCACTAGATCGTCACCCAGTCCAAAGTCAGACACCCAACCGACTGAGCCACCCAGGTGCCCTTGCACAGTCAAATGTTTAATACTATGTGATGTTATAACTGATTTTTTAATTTTAGGCTCACATTTTCATGTTTATAAACTGAATGGTTATTACTTTAATAATCATAAAATCATTTAGAATATCACTCTAAATAAAGATATTTCTATGTTGTGGAAAGAAAAAAATAACTCTGGCCATTAAAGGAATGTTCTGAAGTTTCTAAGTAAAGAATTATTTTAGTCGACATTTTTGATATTCAATAACTCTCCTGGCAAGTTGCAAATCACTTTCAAAATAGAATTCCTTAATTTTTAATTACTCAATAATCACTCATTCTGATTTCTCAAACTAGGAAGTTATCTTTGGAGAGGGTAAGGTTGACATATGTAAATAAAAGTTAAACCAACACGTAACATAGATAAATCTAGGAAACATAAGGACTGCCAAAGACTGGGTAAACAAGAGACAGACTAGAAGCTCCAGACAGACTGGAGAATAAAAGAAAGCACAATATGTTGGAAACCAAGAGGGGGGAATTACAAGACAGAAAAGATGATCTGTGCCAAGTGTCACAGAGAGAACAAGGAGAACTGATAGGATTATTGAATTAAATTTGGCAGAATGCCAAATTGAAAGAATTTTTTTTGTAAGTAACCAACAAATTCCATAAGTATCAGTTTTAGGCTATTTATCCTAAGAACTTTCCAGAAAGTAGGGATAGTGAAACAGTAAAACATCAAAGTAGAATAAATAAGGGAAATATACTTTTAGTGTATAGGAAAGCTGATCAGTTTGGAAGCACAGGGAAATTTGCAGATACATTTATTGGCACTAAGGTTTTAAGGACTTCAAGTGTTTATAATTCCTAAAGGGGTATACAGCCATTGAACTCTACAATGCTGCCCCAACATCACAAAGTAATAAATCCGGAAACAATCTAGATAGAAAAAGAAGCAAACGTATGTTTGTCACTCTCTGTTTAGTATGGGCCTATTTGCATGGGACTGGGCATAACAGCTCCCAATTCACAAACCAAAGCCATCTGGATTGTTTATCTAGATTTACTATCCCTGACAAGGCTGTGCAGACTTACAGGTACCTTCAGTTTCCTTCCAAACCTCCCCATTCTGGAAAGGAGTGTCTCTTACTGACCATAGAGCTTTCTCTTCATCAAACGAGAACCAGAGAGAAACTAATTGTACATTTTGTTTCTCCTCTAGGCTGGATCTTTCACCTTTGAATCTTATAAGGTCTCCCGAATATATAGTTTCTGAAAAGGGTTGAGAGACTCTCTCATCAGATCAGCTCTAATACTGATATGTTAAGCTTTTCAGAAAAATAGCATTGAAGTCTCCATCATGGTTACCTTACATGTTTATCTGCTGTAGAAAATGGAAACTCAGAGATACTGAGAGACTTGCCCAAGGAAACTGGCTTGTGATTAGCAAAGCTCCTACTGAACATATGCTTTCTAATTATTCACTCAGGGCTTTTTAAAATGAACCAAATTGTCTCTCAATTCTTGAAAAGACTAAATTCTTAGTACAAAATGAAAAATTATGGGAGTTTTAATCAATAATTGAGCCTTCCTATTATCTTGGAATATATTTCTAGTAGGCATCCTGTTTTCACTTAATGTAAGAATGTTTCTTTTTAATTAACAGAACAGATTCTATTAATAGGTTGATACTATTCTATTACCTAAATAGAATAGTAACAACCTACATCTAATAGATTAATAAATTAATAGAGCAATTATGAAGGCTTTTATATGGTGCACTATTGTTACTGATGAATGTTTCTATCTGTCTAAATAGAAATGAGTTAGTCAAAATGGATGTGCCCTTCCTTTCCATAGCAAAGTATACATTGCATAAGTTTTACACTATATTGAATGATACGACTTTAAAAGGGCCACTTTTAGTCTTGGCATACCTCTTTCTCTGTATTTACATCAGAACTTGAACTCAAACTGCAAAGCTGTCTATCCAGCCTAGAAATTGATATGGTTGAATAAGAGAAATTGAATTAGACTTTGATGAAAAATATTTTTAATACTCTTTTTTATTTCAATTCCAGAATAGAGACAAGTTCTCTAATTTTTTACTTTTAAAAGAAAATATATTAAAAAAACTTAATATTCGAGATAAAGGCTTATGAAGTTATATTTAAAGAAGCTCTTGAAAAAATATGATGAAGATTTCATTGTAATTATACTGTTTGTAAAATAATTTCTGTAAGACTTCAAAAACTATATCTTATGTCTACCCTAAACTCAGGATTATCTGAAATATCAGCAAGGAATTTTTCATCTGTTCACTCCTTGCCCTCTCTTTAGTACTCAGTAATGGACAGTTCTTGCTTCTTCTTAAAATTCCCATATTTATGGTACAATGACAACTTCCCCTTCTGATTGTTTTCAAAATTCCCTAGAGACCTCAGTTTCCTTTAGTGGGTAGTCTTCTTTCTCCAGGACCCTGATTTTCTGCCAGTCTCCACTCCTCTCCTTCAACACCTTCTTCTCAAAGGACCCCAAAAAATTTCATGCTGATAACTGTCATCTAAACCTCATGCAGGTAAATTCAAGGGCTCCACTGTTCTAATTCCTCAAAGATATTCACACAAAGAGAAGGAAATGTCTCCACCTAAACCATACCCTGGCATATGGTCAAAATTTTACAGACTATTTCACCACTGTAAAGAATTAACACACCTATATATCACTACTAACCAAATCATCAACGTTAAAAACTATTAAACAAGGTCTCCTAAATGTATTACTGTATATTTTTCCATGTCACTGCTTTCACCAAGCTATTGACAAGATGAAGAATTTTTGAATGGAGCTATTAACAATTCTTTATCTTGGAACAGCTCCATTCCAAGGGCCCTCCTATCATATCTTCAGAACACTGTTTTAAAAATTCAACTTTATAGGGCAACTGGGTAGCTCAGTGATTAAGCGTCTGACAGGCTCAGGTCATGATCTCATGGTTCATGGGGTCAAGCCCCGCATAGGGCTCTGTACTGACAGTTCAGGCAGCTCAGAGCCTGGACCCTGCTTGGATTCTGTGTCTCCCTCTCTCTCTGACCCTTCTCCACTTGCACTCTGTCTGTCTGTCTTTCTCCCTCAAAAGTAAATAAACATCATGGGGCTCCTTGGTGGCTTAGTCGGTTAAGCGTGCGACTTTCGCTTAGGTCATGATCTCGCGGTTCGTGGGTTCGAGCCCCGCGTCGGGCTCTGTGCTGACTGCCAGCTCAGAGCCTGGAGCCTGTTTCAGAGTCTGTGTCTCCCTCTCTCTCTGACCCTTCCCTGCTCACGCTGTCTTTCTCTCTCTCTCCTAGAAATAAATAAAAATATTTTTTTTAAAAAGTAAATAAACATTAAAACATTTTTTTTTCAATGAAACTCTATGCATGTCAATTCCCTCTCCTTCACTTAAACCAACTGGTTAACACATTGCCCTTAAGAAAAAGCCCAAATCATTTATGAATATCTTTTTGCATGATCTATTTCCTCTTTATATTCCCAATCTCATATACATTCACTTTTTCCTTCACACCCCATCTTCTAACTAAAGAGGGATTCTCTTCATCTTTCCCATCATTAGATCTTAACAGAAAGGTTTTTTTTTTTAAAGAAAAATTACCCTATTTCTCCCCAAACCCATCATATGGTTAACTCTGCATCACATTTCATATTCCTATTAAAAGTTACTTTTGGGGTGCTTGGGTGGCTCAGTCAGTAGAAGTGTCCAACTCCTGATTTTGGCTCAGGTCATAATCTCCCAGTTTGTGAGACTGAGTCCCATGTCCTTGGGCTCTGCAAGGACAGTGTGCAGCTTGCTTGGGATTCTTTCTCTCCCTCTCTCTCTGCCCTTCCCCTACTCAAGCTCTTGCTCTCTCTCAAAACAAATAAACATTTTTTTTTTAAAGTTACTTTCTTTGGGACGTCTGGGTGGCTCAGTCAGTTAAGCATCCAACTTGGGCTGAGGTCATGACCTCGCGGTTCGTGGGTTTGAGCCCCACATCAGGCTCTGTGCTGACAGCCAGCTCAGAGCCTGGAGCCTGTTTCAGATTCTGTGTCTTCCTCTCTCTCTGCCCCTTCCCTGCTCACACTCGCTCGCTCTCTCTCTCTCAGAAATAAATAAAACATTAAAAAAATTTCTAAAGTTACTTTCTTAGAGCGTATTGCATAATATTGAAGCAAAAGTTACACACTCTTCATCTATACATCCATCATGTTATTCTCTCATGCTACTTAATACAAATGTAATTAGGTAATTGTCTATTTTTATTTAAAGTCAGTCTTCTATACTAGACTTCAGCTTTATCTATCCTTTTATCTGTCAATCAAACATGCCAAGAACTCTCGTGTCTCAGTCTTATTGGGCTTGCTCTTCCCTCTGTCTGGAAGTTTCTTCTTTGAGATGTCCACACTCTTCTGTTCTCTGCCTCAGTACCACATGAGCAGAGAGGCTTTCCCTGGCCATGCTATATAAAACTGTTTCCCATCCCCAGCTTCTTCTATCATTCATTATTTCCTTTCTGTCTGCTTTAATTTTCTTCATATTAGTTATGACTATCTAAAATATTTTATTAATATATACTAAATTCTTTTGACTGTCTTCTGCAGATAAAATAGAAGCTTCATAAAAGTTGGGACTGTTTTTTCATTGCTATATCGCTGGTACCTATAAATAACAATACTTGGTATTTTGTACACATTCAATAAATACTGTAGCTATTGAATGTCCGGCTAGATTAATAATACTTTTAATTTCACATTTCTGTTTTGACTGTTTGTATGAAACTAATGCACTAAAAGATGAACAATATGAACTAGATGTGAACTTAAATTCACATTCTATATTCATACTGAATTTCATTTATCACTACATTCAAAATGTTATTCAGAATTGTACTATTTTTCTTTATTATTATTTTACAAATCCATGATCTACTTTTAAGAAATAAATTGTTTTCTGTAAGCTGGAGATTTAATGGATCACATCAGTAACAACTAAAAAAAAATCAATGTCATGCAAATTAATTGAAAGCATGTTGCCTCACATGAACATATTAGCTAAGATAAATTATCAATTGTCTATAACCTGTGTGCAGACTTTAAATAGAGCAATCATTCAGAAGAGAATGATACCTCATGAAATCATAACCTCACAGCTCAGATTTGATGGGATTAAACAATAATACTTTAAGCTCCTTTTTTTCTAAAACGACCAAAGTGCCCAGCCCATTTGCCAGACAACCAGATATAACCAGTGGCTTTATAGATTTTGATAGATCTTTTATAAAATAAGAGCTTTTCATCTAGCTCATATAAATAATCCATGTCTCATAATTATCTCAGGTTTTATATTTTGTTGAGAAAGCATGTTTTATAGACATTAACATTTGTCTGTCACTTGTTTCATCAAGATATTGGTGATATGATATAGCCAATAAGCCACAAGTAGGTAGCTAATATTCAATTACTGCAAAGTATTCTGTTCAGTATGTATTCATTAAGCTTTAGATAGACAAGACTCTCTAAAGACTATTTTGCTATAAAATTGGTCAGACAAAGGGAAATATGATAATAAAGCTTTATGACAGAGGCAGGCCAATTTTAAGTATTTCTTCTGTACCACAGATTATTTCATGGTATACAAATTAATAAAATATATAAAACAGTTCTCCTATAATACAAAGTTAGAATTTCTAAATGCATTTATATTAATTTACTCATAAATACACTCATCCATTCACAAAAATAATTGACTACTATGGGCCAAGAACTAGGGTTTCCAAAATAAATAAAATTGTCCTTGTATACAAAGATCTCATCATAAAGCATCTCTCTTTAAATATTTCTTTCTCTGCTGGGACAATGAGTGATGACATTTACATATAGTATATTTTCCCATTGCTGTACATATAAGAGAGGCTGAGGATTATGGGTAACCTTGGGCCACCAGCTATAATTCTTTCCTTCTGTACAACTTAAGAATTCAAATACATGGGAATGCAATGACTAAGTGTTATTATAGGGTTAACCTTGAATCTACTCTGACTTATCTATTTACAAATAGCAGCATCATAATTATCATCAATTGCAATGTTCTTCACAATATAGAATACTAGAAGAGCTAATCTAGTATATCTAAATGGGAGGGAGCTGATAAAAACTGCTTCATTTTTCTTCCCCAGGGAGTTATTTTGACAGACATCTAAACCAGAAAGAAAATCTGATATCCGTGTCTCATTCAAATATTGATGAGCCCCCCATTTGTCAATGTTTCACATGTTTAGCATGAATTATCAAAATAGCCTTTTGAATTCCACAAAAGACTTTATATAAGTGATTAATCATACTACTGTTGTGTGTAGTCTTTTCTATAAAAAAGTCACTAATTATAACTGTAATGGACCAGTTAGAAATAAATTATCCCCAAAAGAATCTACAATTATTATTTATAAGTAACTGTAGGCTAATACAATACCTGTTTTAAAGAAAAGTACAATGAATTTTAATAATCTACCTAATAAGCATTGTAATGTGATTTAAATAGCACATATTTAAAAGTAGAAGCCACATGCCAAAGTAGTAAAGGAGAATAACATTGCTTAATGGTTTGATGAATGTGTGGAGTATCTATTTGAATGTTTAAATGGAAGTATTTTGTAAATGCAATGCATTAGTGCTTAACCACTAATATTATCTGAATAAATTCAGTTTACAACAGGAATACAAACGTAAGGTATTCTCTTTGCATATGTATAATCCAAATAATTCTATGCAGACAAGGTGACATGATACAACTTTCTTCCTGAAACACGCTGCTGGCTAAATGAAGTAAGAACTATGCTAATATCAACCTTTTGCTAAATCAAAGCATCTGTAATAACTGCGCCTTCCAACAAAAAAAAGAAAGGCATCAAGGAAAGTTTAAGTTTGGTACTTTCAAATTTTGTTTGTATAAGTCAGAGTAGAAATAAATTCCTACCTTCCTTCCTCTAGCCCACTTACATTGTAATTGAGCATATTTGGTGTTTCTTGTAAATAGACATATATTGAAAAATTATATCCAGAACGCACTGCTTTAATATCAACAATCAGTGCACTCTTTCAAAAGACGACTGTTTAAAAATTTTACTTGACTTTTGCTTCTAACTTTGACAGGGTAGTTATTACTAGACTTCCTCTCCCATGAAAAAAATTATTAAACTGGAAAAAAAATGCATGCAATGACTGTTTTCAAGCACTGAAAGCTAGCAGCAAGGAAAAGACACTGAGAAAGGGAAACACAAAAACACAGTGGCCTACGCTTCCCTTCCATTTTAAGAAACAAGAAAAAGCAAGGAAAGGAAGTCTAAATTAAATACAAGAAGCAATAATATAAGAAGAGAAATTAATGTAGTAAAAATAGAGAATATCAACAAGGCCTAAAGTTGGTACTTTGACTAGAGTAGTAAGCACATAAGGAGTAAAATGAAGATTATCATTATGAAGAATTAAAGATGGGAGATTACTACAGATTCTATGCACAATAAAATTAAGGAAATATACTAAATTATGCCAATAAATTTGGCAACTATCATAAAAAGACAAATTCTTTAAAAATATATAGTTTATCAAAAAGTTCTATATTTTTAAAGCAGTGGTTCTCAAAGTGTGGTTCCTGGATCAATAGCATTGGCACCACTGCAGAACATGTTAGAAATGTAAACTCTCAGGTCCCACTCCAGATCTACTAAATTAAAAAGTCTAGGAGTGGAATTTACCAGTCTGTGTTTTAACAAGTTCTAAAGGTGATTCTTGTTTTTTCTTAGTTTATTGTCAAGTTGGTTTGACTCTTAAGTATGATAAAGTTATTTGCAATAACATGGATGAATCTAGAAGACACTATGCTAAGTAAAATAAGTCAGTTATAGAAAGATAAATACAGTGATTCTACTTATATGAGTAATCTAAAATGATCAAGAAGCAGAGAATAGAACAAAGTTGCCATGGGCTGAGGGAACAGGAAAAAGGGGAATTGTTGCTCAGTAGATATAAAGTCCCGGTTACACAGGATGAATAAATTCTACAGATCTGCTGTAACATATAGTAATTAACAATACAGTATTATGCATTTCAAATATGGTAAGATAATAGATCTCAAATTGAGTATCTTTACCACCAAAAAAATAAATAAAAAACAAATACAGAGCAGAACACAGGAAATTTTAGAGGTAATAAATACGCTCAATACTTTGTGATAATGGTATCATGTGTATGTTTCTGTATGTTTCACTTATACCTCAATAAAAGTTTTTTTTTTAATGTGAAAACCACTGGATTAAATAAATTTAATTACAGAATCTTCCAACAAAGCAAAAAAAAAAAAAAACCAGTTTAAATACTGTTAAACTCTACCAAACATATAAGAAAGAAATACCAATTTTACATCAATTCCTTCAGGTAATAGAAGAATAGAAAACCTTCCAAATTTGCTTTAGTAAGTCTATTTTGACCTTAATACCAAAACCAAAGTAATAGAAAGTAAAAATGTGCAGAACAATATCCATAATGAGAATAAACATAATTGCAAAAATCCTCTTCTAAATTATTAGCAAATCAAATCTAAAAAAACATGTACTAGTTTCCTGTTGCTGTTATAACAAATTACCAGAAACACAGAGCTCAAAACAACATAAATTTAATATCTTCCAATTTTGGGGGTCAGAAGACTGTCAGCAAAATTGCATTCCTTTCAGAGGTTCTAGGGAAGAATCCATTTCCTGTCTTTTCCAGCTTCTAGAGACTGCCTGTATTCCTTGGATCATTGCCCCATATCACTCATGGTTCTCCTTTCTTGGTCATGTTCTGGTCTCTGACTCTAATCCTCCTGCCTCCCTCTTAAAAAGACCCTTATAATTATATTGAGTCATTTCAGATAATCCAAAATATTCTCCTCATCTCAAAACCCTTATTTTAATCACACCTTCTATGTCTTTTGCCATAAAAGGTAAAATATTCACAGGTTTCAAGGATTAGGATGTGGACATTTTAGGATATTAGTCTGGCTGGAACAATATATAAAAGATCACATGTCGTTACAAGTGGAGTTTATCTTGGGATTAAAATGATGGCTCAACATTTGAAAATCAATTAGCCCATTTTATCAGCAGGAAAAAGGAAAAAATATACATGACCACCTCAATGCATGCCCAAATACAATTTGGTAAGTCAAAATCCACTAATGATTTAAAAAACCAAAACCAAAAAAACAACCATCCCAGCACACTAGGAAGAGGGGAGGGAAAATATTTCTCAATCTAATAAAGGGATGTATGAAAAACCTACAGTTAACATCATACTAAATGATTATGTACTTACTGAATGCTTTCTTCCTACATTGATAATATGGCAAGGATGTGCATACCCAAATGCTTTTATTTAACACTGTACTGATATCTGACCTAGTATAATAAGAAATAAAACACATGAAGACTGAAAAAAATTGTATTTTCAGATGACATGATTCTTTATGTATAAAATCTCAAGTAATCCACAAAGCAATTACCAGAACTGCTCACTCAATTTAGCAAAATTGAAGAACAGTCAATAAATAAAATCAGTTGAATTATGGGGTGCCTGATCTCAGTCATTTGAGCACCTGAGTTGGGCTCAGGTCATGATCTCATAGTTCATGACTTTTAGCCTTGTGTTGGGCTCTATGCTGACATCTCAGAGCCTGGAGCCTGCTTCAGATTCTGTGTCTCCCTCTCTCTTTGCCCCTACCTTGCTCATGCTCTGTCTCTGTCTCTTTCTCTCTCTCTCAAAAATAAGTAAACATTAAAAAAAATTAAAATCAGTTGTATGTCTATAGACTATCAGCAAACAATGGAGATAAAATTTTAAAAATAATCAACTTACAATAATGTGAAAAACCATAAAATTCTTTGGAATAATTTATCAAATATATATGAAACTTTAGCAGTAAAATGCAGAACATTTCTGAATGTAATTAAAGAATATTTAAGGAAATAGCCTTCATGCTATTATACTTGAAGACTTCAGATGTCAATTTTCCCCAGACAGGTAGATATATTGAACATAATCTGAGTCAAAATTCTAGCAGGCTTTCTTGGTAAAAACTAACAAATTGAGCCTAAAAATATTGGTAATGCCAAGGACCTGGAATTTCCAAATGATTTTAAAAAGAACTATTTTGAAGACAACTTATTTAAAAACTCACTGTAAAGTTTCATTAAGAGATTAAGGAGAACCTGCGTGGCTCAGTTGGTAAAGCCTCTGATGCTTGGTTTTGGTTTAGGTCATGATTTCATGGTTTGTGAGTTCAAGCCCTGCATGAGGCTCTGTGCTGACAGTGTGGAGTCTGTTTCGGATGTTTTCTATTCCTTTCTTCCTGCCCCTCCCCCACTCATACTGCCTCTCTCTCTCTTTCTCTCAAATAAAATAAACTTAAAAAGAGATTATGGTATTAGTGTAAGGATAGAACAATGGAACAGAATAGTGAGATTAGAAATAGATCCATTGATATAGTCAGCTGATTTTCAACAAAGCATCAAACTAATTCAATGGGGAAAAGAATATTTTTCAACAAATAGTGCTGGAACAACTATATATTTATATGAGGAAATAAAGAAAAGGAAGGAAGGAAGAAAGTAAAGAAGGGAAAAATAAAAGAGAGAGAGGGGAAGAAAGTAAAAGGAACTTCATCCCTGGCTTCCAACTTTGAAAAAAGTTAATTTTATAAGAATTATAAAAATAAACATATAAAGTATAAGTATAAAACATTTCAAAGAAACACTGAAGAGTATTTTTGCTACCATGGGGTAGACAAATGAACAGAAAAATGCCATTTCACAACTCTTAATATGTACAACTTTTTCAACTTTTTAAAAATTAGCAAAAGAAAAAATATCCTTAGGGAAATAAATATAAATAGTCAAGGCAAAGACTTGGAGAAAATATTCTCAGGTAAATACAATCTAAAACAATAACAGAACACCTAAAACAACAGTAAAAGGACAGAAAGTTGTTTTGTTTTGTTTTGTTTATGGGCAAAAGACTTGAACAATTCAATTTTTTAATGTTTTTATTTATTTCTGAGAGAGAGAGAGAGACATCATGAGCAGGTGAGAGTCAGAGAGAGAGGGCAATACAGAATCTGAAGCAGCCTCCAGGATCTGAGCCAGCTGTCATCACAGAGCCCGACATGGCTTCAAGCCCCACTAACCATGAGGTCATGATGGAAGCAGAAGTCGGACACATAACCCACTGAGCCACCCAGGCTCCCCAAGACTTGAACAATTCAGAAAAGAAAATAAACAAAGGACAATAAACACCTAAAATAGTTCTGAACATCACCAGTCATTATGATAATCAAAATTAAAACCACAACATGATAGCAGCATACACATATTAGACTGGCTAAAATTATTAAGTCTGACAATACCAAATGTTGACAAAAATATGAAGCAATGAAAGCTCACACTTTACTGGTAGGAGTGTATCATGATATAATCACTTAGAAAAGTAGTTTTCAGTTTCTTATGGTATCCATCATATATATACTCTTTGACCTAACAATTCTAATCCAAAGTATCTGTCCCCCCCAAATTCAAATATAAGTCTGCAGAAAGACAAATTACATGTGTCTGTGCATTCACATACCCACACAAAGACATACAGTTATGTTTACTGAGTGGTTTTAAAAGCATTGTCACAAGTAAAACAAACATGTATAATTCAGAGATCTTGATTTATTTTACCAATAGAGCCTAGAGGCAATGATATACCAGTTAGTGGCAGTTATCATACCTAAAGTCCAGAGTTTGGTTTCAAAATACCAGTTTTTCACTAAGAGGAAGCAGGTCTTGGCAAAATAGCTAATTTTAAGGGTAGCATAGGGAAAGTGGAAGATGAGCATGGAGCATATCTTGAGCCTAAAAGCAGTAGAAGCTATCAAAAAGACACAGGAAACATCTTGAAGGGGTTCCCATTGCCAAACCTGGAACAAATTATGCCAATTTGTTATATATACATACACACATATATATGTATATATAACATTTCACATGAAGAAGGGAACTTTCTTCCTTAGTACAATGCCACCTAAAAAATAAAGAAGGATTTATGGAGTTAGAAAATTAATTAACGGATACTATAAATAGTGGATAAGTTTGATAAGATGGGTTGACTTGTAGAGTCTCAAAATATCTGCTCACCAATTAAATTAAAAGATTAACCACATGAACAAAGCCAACATCACTAATATTGGAACAAACTGACACTACATACCTCCTGATAAGATATATTGAGAGGGGCAAAATATCACTTTTGTGGAATTCTTGCCAAAAACTCATAATCTGAATCTAATCGTATAGAAACTCAGACAAATACAAATTGAGGGAAATTCTGACCAATATTCTTCAAAATGCAAGTCAAGAAAGACAAAGATGGGCTGAGAAAGAAGCCCATTAAAGGACATTAAAAGGTACAACAAACACAAAGTTTGATCCTGGGTTGGATCCTGAGTAAGAGGAGTAAGGAAAGTGATATCACAGAAATTTAATATGTAATGTAGATTAGATAACACTATGCCAATACAAAACTTCTTATTTGAAATTTATTCTGTGGCTATATAAGGGAAAAGCCATAGGAAATACACACTGAAGTATTCAGGAGCAAAGTGTCACTATATCGCCAATTTACTTGCAAGTGGTTTAGGAAAAACATATAACTATGTTAAAAGCTGTATTGCATGTGTGTGTATGAGTGTGTGTGGAGAGAGAGAGAAGAGAGAGAATGATAAAGCAAGTAAAAGTGGAGCAAAATATAAATATATGTTGTGTCTGGTAAGAGTATTTACTTTTATTTTACTGTTCTTACAATCAAACTAGGTTTGAAATCATGTAAAAAATCAATTATAGAGAAAAATCTTATGTCATGAAAGAGTTGTTTATAAGAAAAATCTTATATGTGATATGAAAAAAATTGGTAGCCTAAAAAGTCATTTTAACAGATAGCTGAAGGAATTTCTGAACACTGAAACAGTACAGTACCAAACTAGTTATGAAAAATGCTCAGGAAAGTAGATTTATAAAAAGACAATACCAGGTCCACAGGAATAAATTTAAGATTTAAGTTATAGTCTATATGACATAGAAATACATATACAGGTAATAATTTCTACTATTTAGTTTTTGATAAATATTCATTTTAAAAGTGAAATTTATGAGCAAGATGAACTATTTTACTCAACTAATTTTGCTAGCACCACTTAGGATTTAACATTTCTGTTATTTTTATTCACAATAATTATGAACATGGACATTGATCAATGAAACTACTATTTATCCCAGAAATGAATTAACTTTTATCTAAATGGGCAGTATATGGGTCCATCTCTAAGCAATGTACAATTTAGAGTGAACAATAAAATTATATTTTGTCTCCATTTTACACAGAAGCCCAATTTTATTAGGCTTTCAATTGCCTTCATACATCATTACCCTGCTGGTTAAGTCACTAGCCCATGAATTTCAAAGCAATGCATGGGATTTCACCATATAACTCCTACCGACAAAATTCTTGCTTTGTGCAATGAAACTATAGGGTTCGCAGAATTTGGAAATGGAAATGTCTCATTAGGTCATCCTACCCATTACTTTGAAAGATTATTATTCATTAGATGGACTTTATTCCCAAATGGTTTACCCAGTCAGGCTTTTAACAATTCTACCACTACCAGTTTTTCTGCCGACTTCTAAAGACCATTTTATAATGCCCTATGGATTTCTTTATAGCCTACATGTATATTTTCTACAAAGAACTTAAAGGGTAAGGTATCAAATTTTCATGTGTCACCCTCTAAACTGAATTTTTCCATTGATTTCTTCAATATATTTTCTTTGTACAAGTCTCACAAACTTTTGCTTCAAATTTACACTACGAGGAAAAGATACATAATTCTCTGTGACTTGCCTGCTCAAGGAATAAACGCCATTGAGATAATATGATTGTAAATGTTTAAACCATTAAGAAGAGTTCCATTAATCACTATTCAAAAAACAACTCCATAACAATATTGTTCCCTAAAATGAAATCTCACAGCAAAATCCATTTTAATTTATTATGTAATAGCTCAGATAAATAAACCACAAAATGAAGCTTAATTTTTCTCAAAAGCATAATTTATCTCAAAGGTAAGAGGATCAATTTTTATTTATATCAGTTATATTTTGATATTACTTATAAACCAGCACTGTGGAAACTGTCTTTCTTCTTACTTAGATCTTGTTTTCAGAAATTGGTTTCACACCTGGTTTTGAGATCAGGGATTATGATCACCACTAAAGCATTTTAAGATAGCTATGAAAGGATATCCTACTCCTTAAAATATATAGAAATTCAGTCTCTGTAATTCTATTCCATTTTCATATTAACAGTCTAAGTAGAATATTGTGATTATGATTGGAAAATATTAGTGCTTTCTCTGAACATCTGAAATCTAATTATCTGGTTGTCAGTTTTAATCACCATGAAATACTTATTTTGAACTGTTTAAATACTTTATTAATAATTCAATTAATTTCTATAAAATATTTTTACTTAATACACAAAGGATATCTCAATAAATTCCAAAAATCTAAAATACAAAATACATACTTTGACCAGAGTGCAAATGAAATAATCTCAAAAAAAAAAAATGAAAGAGTTAAAACCTTATTAGGTGTGAAATGAAGTAAGAACAAAATCATTTCCCTGACTTTTACATAAGAAAAGAGTTAAAAACACAGTTAGGAACTTGTGATGAAAGTTTCCATAAATTTATATTTTTAATTGGTAAGTATATAATCATGGTTATAAACAAGAAGAACTCTCTGTTACAAGTAGAAATTACAAATACCCCAAAATAGAAACAAATGAAAGGCAACACTGTATTGTTCAACTGCAACCTCAAGAATTCTATCAAAGAATAAAAGGCCAAAATCAAGAAAAATCAGTATTTTTAGGAAAGCCAAGACACTGAAATAGAACCAGCAGATACAACTTTCAGAACTTATACCTAAGGAAAGAGACCTAATAATCATAATACTAATATAAAAAAGTACATTTAATATGTGTACAAAGATAAAGAAGACATCATATTTATGAAGTACAGTGGTAAAGAAGTACAGTTTAAAAAGCAAAACAAGTTATGAAAAATATGTTAGAAAGCTATACAATTAATATATATACACATATATATGTACATATATAATTTTGAAATACAAATCTCCTTAGATTTTTAAATGTCAGTATGAAAACAGTAAAAGAGTTAGAGTCTTTAAAGTTCAACCTGAAAAATTATCTTCAAAATCACATATCACATTAATATTATCAAATTAAAGTTGAATAATGAGAAAAACATAAAAAAATTTTAAGATCTATCTAATGAGATTCTTTTTTAAAAGGAGCTCTATAATTTTGGCAACCTCAAGAAATTCATTGACCTTTTATGAAAAATAGAGCCTGAAGTGACTTCCAGGGAGGAGAGTAGGGGAATAAACACTCTTCTTCCTCCCTACATCTTCAGTTCTTAGTTGGCCAAAATCAATATGAAGACAGACACCATGTGAATTCTACTGACATAGCCACACAGATCAGCTTCCAGGGTCAGAGAGCACCATTGAGAAGGAAGATAAGTGTATCAGGGAGGCAAACAAATTTACACACTATGACTTTTATCTTATTCTAATTGGGTTTTTTTTTTCTTGTTGATTTGTAGGATATAGATTTTTTATCTTCTCCCAGTTTATGGCTTACCTTTTTATTGTCTTTGTGGTTTCTTTGTATCCATAGAAAGATTAAATTTTTATATCATTAAACTTATCTTTACCTCTATATTGTTTTTCTACTAAGTCATTTTTATGCAGTAGTCTTTATAATTCTTACAGCAAATATATGCTTTATATACCACTGTTTTTCCTTATTTTACAGATAAGAAAAAGTCTTAGAGAGGACAAATAACTCACCTAGAAATTCCATTCAGACATTATGGATCCAGAACCCACATTTTTACCCACGTCTTACCTACCATGCTATATGCCCCTTGTCAAATATTTTTGCATACATAGCTGTACACTTGTATATGTCTCTAAGTTAACTCCTAGATTTGGACTTACAAAACTGGATTGTGTACATTTGAAATTGTGATGGATACTGGCAGATTTCCTTTCCAATCTTTCTACCTCCTTGCCATCCTTGAGTACTACCACTTAAAAGAAAAATTACACCAATCTTATAAATTTAAATGTTATCATGATATTTTCTTAACATGCAAGCATTTAATTATGAGTTAGGTTTTAGCATATCAAGGTTTGGGGCATTGGTTATTTTCCCCCCAGAAATTTCTTTTTTTTTAACTTAGATTTTAACATTTTTATTATTTTTACTTTTTTGTATTTTTTTAAGTAAGCTCCTTGCCCAACATGGAGCTTAAATTCACAACCG
The DNA here is from genome assembly GCF_008692635.1 of Crocuta crocuta. Classification (NCBI taxonomy): domain Eukaryota; kingdom Metazoa; phylum Chordata; class Mammalia; order Carnivora; family Hyaenidae; genus Crocuta; species Crocuta crocuta. The sequence continues at coordinate 5,644,667 of NW_027529533.1, forward strand.
TGAGGTCAGGAGTCACACGCTCTACCAAAAGAGCCAGTCAGGCATCCCTCGGACTTTTAAAAAATATTTATTTCTTCTTTTTCTATATTGCTATTTGTCTTTATCAAACAATTTGGATATTAAAAACATTTTCTCTTTTTAATTACCTAAAGTACAATATCCCCTCAATTGATATTTTGCTTTTGTCTTCATATTGTTTGTGGTTTTAAACAAATAAGAGGTAAAATTTTTATATAATTATATTATTATTTTCTTTAATAATTTTATGGATTCTGTGACATCTTTTCATTGCTATTGCAAATGGTGCTTTTTATTATATTTTAACTGATTATATTTACTAATAGGCATATATTTTAAAATAGTAATTGTATCCCACCCCCCTAATTGATTTTATCATTTCTTACAGTTTTTTCAATGGGTTCTCCTGGGTATAAAGGTATAAATCATACATTTAGAAATAATTAGGGGCACCTGAGTGGCTCAGTCAGTCAAGTGCCCAACTCTTGATTTCAGCTCAGGTCATGATCTTGTGATCGTGAGATGGAACGGAGCCTCACATCAGGCTTGGCTCTGACAGCATGAGCCTGCTTGGGATTCTCTTTTACCCTCTCTTTCTCTTTGCCCTTCCCCTACTCGTGCTCTCTCTCTCAAAATAAATTAACACTTAAAAAATAATTTAAAATTTGGGGTTTTTCCAATAATTATATCCTAAATTTTTCTACAAACTAATTGCATGGCATAGTAATCTTGGAATAATGTTAAGTGATTATGGAAATAACAGTCATCCTTTTTAATCCTTATTGTAATGGGCATTCTATTTTTAACCTATGAACAATCTTTTAATTCAATATACATTTTAATATTTAGTCTGAATACATCAGTTTCTTTTTACAAAACTTTTAATAAAAATAGATGCAATTGTTTCTCAAATGCTTCATTAATACTTGTGGAAATAATTATTTTTCACCTATTAATATTCTAAAGTACCCAGATACATTTCTATATATTGCATCATCCTTGCATTTCATGAAGAGATTCTAAAATAAACATTGTTTATTATAGTGAAAAACTGAAATCCAATACATTTTTTATAATAGAATAATGATATAGATATTAAAGTTATTCCTTTTTTCTATAAGCTTGTATTAAAATCAAGGGGGGGGGGGCTGAGTGGCTTCGTTGGTTAAGGGCCCAACATCAGCTTAGGTCATGATCTCATGGTTCAGGAATTCGAACCTGGTGTCGGGCTCTGTGCTGACAGCTCAGAGCCTGAACCCTGCTTCAGATTCTATGTCTCCCTCTCTCTCTCCCTCTCCCACTCATGCTCTGTCTCTTCTCTCTCAAAAATAAATATTTTAAAAAATTTTTAAAAATCAAAATATAGAGTTACACAGGTAATGAAAATTATTTATTTAAACTGATTTAATACTTACTGTCAATCACAAAGTGGCTTACAAATATCAGTTCATTAAATCCTCACAACTCTATGATGCAGCAGGAGCTTAAATAACTCAAGGTAATACGGCCAATAGGTGGCAGAGAAGGGATTCAAATCCAGAAATATACCTGAACATTAAAAAAGCCATATGCAAAAGGTTCACAGCTAATATCCTCAAAGGGAAAAACTCAGAGCTTTCACCCTGAGATTAGGAACATGACAGGATATCCACTCTCACTGATGCTTTTTAATATAGTGTTAGAAATCCTAGCCTCAGCAATCATACAACAAAATGCAATAAAAGGCATCAAAACTGGCAGAGAAGTCAAACTTTCACTCTTCACAGATGACATGATACTGTACATGTGAAACCCAAAAGATACCACCAAAAGCTCCTAGAGCTGATACAAGAATTCAGCAAAGTTGCAGGATATAAGATCCATGTACAGAAATCAGTCAGACTTCTATATGCCAATAAGAAAGCAACAGAAAGAAATATCAGGGAATTGACCTCATCTACAATTGCATCAAAAACCATAAAATACCTAGGAATAAACCTAATCAAAGAGGTATAAGATCTGTATGCAGAAAACTATAGAAAACTAAATGAAAGAAATCAAAGATGACACAAAGAAATGGAAAAACATTCCATGCTCATGGATTAGAAGAATAAATATTGTTAAAATGTCAGTATTACCCAAAGCAATCTACACATTCTATGCAATACTAATCAAAATTGCACCTGCATTTTTCCTAGAGCTAGAACAAACAATCCTAGCACTTGTATGGAACCACAAAAGACCCCAAATAGCCAAAGTAATATTGAAGAAGAAAACCAAAGCTGGAGGCATCATAATCCTGGACTTTAGCCTCTACTACAAAGAGTAATCATCAGGACAGTATGGTATTGTCACAAAAACAAACTGCAATGGAATAGAATAGAGAACCCAGATTTGGACCCACAAATGTATGGTCAACTAATTTTTGACAAAGCAGGAAGTATATCCAATGGAAAAAAGAATGTTTCTTTAGCAAATGGGACTGGGAGAACTGGACAGCAATATGCAGAAGAATGAAACTGGACCACTTTCTTACACCACACACAAAAATAAATGCAAAATGGATTAAAGACCTAAATGTGAGGGGAAAACAAAACATAAAAACCCAGAGAAGACAACAGCCACTTTGACCTCAGCTGCAACAACTTTTTGCTCAACGTGTCTCTAAAGGCAAGGGAAGGAAGTAAAAGCAAAAGCAAACTACTGGAACCTCATCAAGACAAAAAGCTTCTGCAGTGCAAAGGAAACAGTCATCAAAACTAATCGGCAACCGGGGCGCCTGGGTGGCTTAGTCGGTTAAGCGTCCGACTTTCGCTCAGGTCATGATCTCATGGTTCGTGGGTTCGAGCCCCACGTCGGGCTCTGTGCTGACTGCCAGCTCAGAGCCTGGAGCCTGTTTCAGTCGGTGACTCCCTCTCTCTCTGACCCTCCCCTGCTCACGCTGTCTCTCTCTCTCTCCTAGAAATAAATAAAAATATTTAAAAAAAAAAAAAAACTAATCGGCAACCAACAGAATGGGAAAAGATATTTGCAAATGACATATAGGATAATAGCTAGTATCCAAAATCTATAAAGAATTTAGCAAACTCAACACATGAAAAACAAATAATCCAGTGATAAAATGGGCAGAAGACATGAACAGACACTTCTCCAAAGAGGACATCCAGATGGCCAACGGACACATGAAACGATGTTCTGCATCCCTCATCATCAGGGAAATACAAACCAAAACCACACTGAGATACCATTTCATGCAGGTCAGAGTGGCTAAAATCAACAACTCAGAAAACAACAGAGTTTGGTAAGGATGTGGAGAAATGGTAGTCCTCTTGCACTGTTGGTGGGAATGCAAACGGGTGCAGCCCCTCCGTAAAACAGTGTGGGGGTTCCTCAAAAAATTAAAAACAAATACCTTATGACCCAGAAATAGCATTACTAGGAATTTATCCAAAAGATATTGGAGTGCTGATTCATAGGAGCACATGTACCCCAATGTTTATAGCAGTGCCATCAACGATAGCCAAATTATGCTTCTCTTACTCAGCTCCATTAGTCAGAAAGACCATTCTTCTCTCCTGCCATAAAACATATTCAGTTTTATATTCTGAACCTATCTTGTCAATTTCCTCAGTAAGCTATGAGATAAACTTATCAAGCTTAAATTTCAATTCCAATATTTTTCCCTAAACCAATACAATAATTTTATGTTTATTCCCAAATTCTAAAATTAATTCACAAATAATCAGTTTTATAAAAGTTAATTTGATGTCAATGTAGGCAATATGAAAAATAAAGAGTGAGATCAAAATGTTCTTTTTTATTGAAATAAGTTTGACATGTAATATTATGTAAATTTAAGGTATACAACATGCCTGATACACTTATATATCGTAATTGATTACCTTGCAGCAATAGTTAGCATCTCTATCATGTCACATAATTATCATTTCTTTTCTGTCATAAAAATAAGTAAGATCTAGTCTCTTAGCAAGTTTGATGACTACAATGCAATATAGTGATTATATTAACTATACTGTATGTTAGATCTCTATAATTCATTTATCTTTAGTTGCAAGTTTGTATCCTGTTGGAACCCATTCTGAGCCCACTAGTCAAGAAAGCTCCTGGTGAGGTTAAAGCAATTTTGCATAGTCTCTTGTCGTCAGATGACAACTGATATCCACCCCCAGTCCATTATTTCTGCTTGAGCACCGACCCCCAAGGTACCTTATTGATCGGTATCGGGGGTGACTTGTCCCCTTATTCTGGCCCTGGTATGATGATTGCACCTTGTGAAGGAACTTACTTGGGAACTTCTTCTTTTGATTATGGGAACAGACACCGTGTCTCCAGCAGGTTCTGTTTTCCTCCATACTTTCCCTTGAGCTATGAACAGGCTAGTGACCCTTACTCATAAAAGATTGACCTTTACATGTACAATTGTTTCTACCGTTGTGTTAGTCCAAGAGGTTCATACAGCTCAAATCAACTAACCAAAAATGGCTTTCATGCCCTAGCTATTCAAGAAATCATAAAACTAGACACAAAGGTAAATGCACTCAAAGAGGTTATTCTACATATTGGAAACGAGCTAAACTCTTTAAAGGTATGGTTGGCTCTCCGGTGCCATAAGGAATATAAGTGGACAGTTAAGTCTTGCCCAGAGACAAAGAGCCTAACTTAGGGAAAAAGAACAGATAAGGGCCAAACATAAGTTACCACATATACCTTTGCTAACTGGTGATGTATAGCAGTCCTGTCCCTAAGGCCTACATTCAACAAACACCTTCCCTTACACTGGCAGCTGTGATGAGGATGGATAAGAGTATCTACAACTTAACCTATGACTTAATTTTAGCGTTATTAAAAATATATATGTTATCCTGTTTTTCACTAAGAACACCCTGTTATTTTCTTAGTTACTCAACCTCACTATAATTGGAGTAGTTCTGCAAGAATACTTTTGTAAAACCCATTTTTGTACACTTTCCAAAGCGTCTTATCAGAAACAACTATCCATTGTAAAAATTCCATTTTCTGATGCCATGTTAACGTTTGTCCTATAAATAAAGACACCCAAACCGACAGGGCAGAGATGCCTGCCTGGTGATCAGAAAGATTCTCATGGCTCTCTCCCTCTCTCTGACACCGTCCATCCTTCAGGGACCCCTGGAGTGGGCCTCCAACAGTGTCCTTACACACCTCCCCAATCTCTCTTTCCTCCAGCCCCTGGTAACCACTATTTTACTCCATGTTTTTATAATGTTGGATTTTTTATATTCCACATACAAATGATAACATATGGTATTTGTCTTTATCTGACTTATCTTACTTAGCATAGTATACTCAAGGTCTGCTATGTTATAAATGAAAGGATTTTTTTTTTCTTTCTCCTGGCTAAATAGTATTTCATTGTGTTTGTAGATTGATCAAATAATCGATAGATAGACAGATAGGTAGGTAGGTAGGTAGGTAGATAGATAGAACGGTAGATAATAGACAGACACCGCATCTTTATCTGTTCATTCTCTGATGTGCACTTAGGTTGTTTCCATATCTTGGAAACTGTGAATAGTGCTGCAGAAAACATGGGAGTGATCTCTTTGCTGTTTCTTTAAGATCTTGTTTTCATTTTCTTGATTATACACACAGAAGTGAAATTGCTGGATCATATGGGACATCTATTTTTATTTTTATTTTTTAAGGTAACTCCATATTGTTTTCCACAGTTTCTGAATTATTAACATTCTCACCAACAGTGTACAAAGGTTTCCTTTTCTCTACTTTTATCAACACTTATTATCTCTTGACTTCTTGATGATAGCCATTTTAACAGGTGAGAAATAATATTTTGATTTTGATTTGCATATTCCTGACACTTAGTGATGTTAGGTATCTTTTCATGTACCTTTTGGCCATTTGAATTTGTCTTCAAAATCTACAATTCCACCACCTAGATAAATATATTTATAAGATTGACTGTCCTCATTTTGAGTATCAATATATAATCAGTTTGACTTCCTACTTTCTCAACATAACATTGTAGTACTTTCAGTTTCCATTTTCATATAAATTTACCAATTATTAAATATTGCATTATATAGATATATCAGAATTTATTTTAAAACTAATATTGTTGGATATCTGGATGGTTACCACTTTTTTGTTATTATAATTCAATATTATAGAAACATTCTATCTTTCTAGATTGTACTTTTGTGTATACCATTTCCATATTTCCCTTTTTTTCCTACCTGAAAATTTCCAACTAACACTTGAACTATCAGTTTTGAGCATTTGTAAAGTATTTTTGTAAATGCAATCATTCTCCTTCAGTCTTCTATATAAATTTGTTCATGACTTTGCTGTCATTTATCATTTTGTATTACCATTTATCTCTCTGAATTCCAAACTCTGTGAGACTGCATTATCAGTTTTAGTAGCAATTCTGTCTTAGTCACTGATGTTTCTTTCAGTACCTACTCCAGCATCTAATCCACAATGGAACATCAAAAAAATTGTTCAATTATTAAATGAACAGATGAATAACTGAATAAATAAATGATTGAACAAGGAAACATAAATTTTGGTAAGCTTATTTTCATTTTGGAAAACATTTATATACAAATAGTTTATATTAAAAAATGAATAGAAAGATGGCACAGGATCAGGATGACAAAAGCTATATGGGCCCTGAAAGATGTTAGAATTTATTTGTAGATAATTAGTAGCCAAAGAAGTGTAAGCAGGTTAGTGCCATGAGTATTATGAGTTTATCTTTACTGTCAATTTTGTATTCACTACTTATCCACTTCTCATAAAAATCTTTTAAAATCTTATTTACGTATTTATAGGATATGGACCACTATGTACATAATGATATGGAAATAGTATATATTCAATATTGTTCATGTCTATAGCAATACAAACTAGGGAAGTTCAAATTCCATCACAGAGGAAAGAAGGATCTATGAACTCAACATGATTTTATGATAATTAATAATAGTGCAAATTAGTTATAGTCCTTTCAACAATTTCAAGATTATGAAAATAATTTCTGAGAAAATAATATAACTGTTCTGAGGTTGTTAATGAAAAAATTTATTAAAAGAGTTAAAATTATCTTCATTAAATGTCAGGTCACCTCTTAATAGCTATTAATTTATTAATTCTTTCATCTTGAAAAAGTAAAAGGGCAATGCCCTTTTATTGTTAGAAACTAACTCTAATGATGTTATGCTGAGTGAAATAAGTCAGGCAGAGAAGGACAAATACCATATGTTTGCACGTATAGGAGGATTAGGAGAAACTTAACAGAGGACCGCGGGGAAGAAGAAGGGGGAAAATAGTGGGGTAGAGGGAGAGAGGCAAACCATGAGAGATTCTTGAATGCTGAGAACAAACTGAGGACTGATGGGTTGGAGGGAGGTGGGAAATGGGCATGGAGGAGGGCACTTGTGGGAATGAGCACTGGGTGTTATATGGAAACCAACTTGACAATAAACTATTTGTAAAAAAAAAAAAAAAAGAAAAAGAAAGAAAGAAAAAAAGAAACCAACCATAATGAGAGGTTGAAATAAGAACAGTTCATGGAGCAATTCCTTCTCCTGTCCTGACTCTGTACTGTCTTCAAGGTGGATTCAATTCTGCTACATGAAAGAGATAGAAATTATTCTCTGATGCTCTACTCATGGATAAGAAAAAAGTAAAGGTCTTAAGCATAGTGGGAACCTTCCATCAAGTAATTTTCCTGAGAATTTTGGAATTTTCCCTATTATCATTGCACTAAGATAATTTAATTGTGTGGCACTTTTATAATAAAGATTATTTTTACAAAACTTCGTACAAAGAAACTATTGCAATTGTGAATTCATAAAAATATTACAATTTTTGACTGCAAAAAAATCCAGGAAACTAGGGAAATAAAATTCATGGTTGCTAAGAAAAGAAAATATTTTTATGCCAAAGCTCACTGTATTAGCTTTTCTGTATGCCTTACTACATCACAAAATTACTGATGAGTTTTTTATGTCCCCATTTACAAAACATAATTATTTCAAGAGTTGATAGTCAAGCAATTCATCAAATCATTGATGTGCTGGTCCCTTGTGAATACTCAAAATCTACCCTTTTCACCCCTTGTATGAGCTTTTAAGTAAATTCTGTACTCAAGTCTTATGCTACTGAATGCACTAGCAAATAGCCGCAACCTGCTGATTCTGTAGGTATTTTATGTGAGAATTTGCCAAACATTCCCTATAGAAATCCTTTTCTTAAATGTGATGGGGGCTTTGGGAAAATAATTTTAAAATCAAAGTTGTTTCCCTGTGTTCCAAAGTGAATGACTTTTTAATTCCCTAATGCAAAATAGGCTTTTGTGGGTTCCGAATAATGCCTTTCTAAGGCAGTGCTTGTAATTATACTCAAGCATCAGTGGAAAAGAAGAAAATAAAATCAGACAATGAGAATAAAATGTCAGAACATTAAGCTGTCAACATATTTATGTTCCCAAGATTATTCACATTAGGACATTACATTTAAAGACCAAGGTAAAGTTCAGTGAGAGCTGTTAAGTCTTTAAATTTCTGTCAAAGCCTTTAGGAAATGAAATAGAAAATGTATTGTTTTGGCTTAGAATCATTTTGTAAAATGAAAGCTTTCAATGCTTTCAAGTTTAGACCTTCACAAGAACAAACTGTTCCCCTGAAATTCCATCATCTTTTGTTTCTCTGACCCTATGTCACCTGCTTCTCCCTATTATTGCAATTCCAATAAAATTTAGCAAATTGATAATGGAGTAACACCTTTATAAAGCAGGATCACTTATTCAGGAAAAGTTAACAGATGAGGACAAAAGGGATTATATTGTAATTTGTTAATGTATTTTCTTAATCATCATTTAATAAAGACAATGAACTATAGAAGTCCTTCTATTCCTTAAAAAAATCACTACCCAGTGTGTACTAAAATGAATATATGTTTTCTATATGAAAGAGAAAAAACAATCTAGCCCAGTCTTGTTTCGAATTATCTTCCATGAGCTGATACATAAATGTTGAAGATGTGTGTATTTTGTACACACAAAAGCACACACACATACCTTAAAAGATATTTATAAAATAATATTTTGTGAAGTGAATTCTACTATCCCCCTAAAAGAGTAACATTTGAGACATTATTTCCTAAAGCCATAAGAGAGTGGAGAATTCACTGTAGGAGAACTGAGGACAACAGAGAGAGTACGGTCTCCAATTCCATTACATTTTAGCATGCTTTGGGGCAAGTAAGTTGATATCAGCATGCCACTCTCCCACCCAATCAATGTACAATGAAGGAGATTATACTAATCAGAGATGGCAAATAGGTTTGAAAATTAATCAGAGGTTATGGGACTTTAAAGCTCAGAAGGTAAGAATGTGAAGCATTAGAAAAATCTACCTTAACCATGGGATGGGTCAGTGCTGACATTTATGCCTGAACTTAACCATCCCTAGGCTACACAGCAGCCAAATGTCTCCTATATATGTGTATAAATATGGTAGCTCTGTAGATGTGCTTTAAGGACAGCAATAGGGAAAGAGAGAAGGTGAATGTATTAGGGCTCCAGTCACACACACACACACACACACAGAAGGTTTCAATCAGTAAACCTTTTTTGAAAAAATTTTTCTTTCAGACTACTTTATATATTGTGCTTTTACATAAAGTTCTCAGTTCAAAGTTATTCCACTGCACACATAACACATTAATACTTTAAATTATTGCATCAGGATAAGAATGAATTATTTTTATGAAAACATAGCATATTCTCATAAGTGGATGCTATGGAAAACAACCTTATGTGAATGAAAAGATTTAAGCTCTCCCAGCTCCCAAAGCCTGAGGTAATTAGAGAGAAATTCTGAAGGAAAAGATGTCAATTCATCTCTCACTGCATGAATGGGCTATAAAGTCCAACCACTCTTCTTCCCACAATCCTCTTAAAATTACAGATTATCTTTCCACTGACAACACTGGAGGACCTGGATTTAACTTTATTATGCATTTTGGCAGATTACTTAATATGTGGTTCCAGGAGTGGAATTAATGAGTAATCCTCAAGAAAAAAAAAAATGAATTTTGAAGCTAAGAGCTGAGACTACAAGTTTGTGCCATTTTCTGCAGAGGAAGATTCTTCAAACATTGAAAATGTGAAGTTCTTTAAAAGAATCAAAAGTTCCCTTATACAAGTATGTCAATAAATGCACAGATGAAGTGTAGTATATTCAACCTCATTCTGTCACAAGAAATAAATCTGAAAGGAAAGACACTAAACAAGTTATGTTGATAAATATTACCAAAGAAAACTATTGGTACATAAAACAAGAGATCCTGATCTACTTTCTGAGGAAATTAAGAAGTTTTTTAAAATGTCTATTTATTTTTGAGAGACAGACAGACAGACAATCTGAAGCAGACTCTAGGCTCTGAGCTGTCAGCACGGAGAGACACTGGACTTGAACTCATGAACTGCAAAATCATGACCTGATCCAAAATGAGTTGCTTACCCAACTGAGCCACCCATTTGCTCCAAGAAGTTCTTAAGAAAAAAAAGATCTTAAGTGTGAAGAGCTTACCAGATTAAAAAAAAAAAAAGAGGAGGATATACTCAGATGAGGAAATCATATGCCGAAAGTGATGGCGATAAGCACAGCTTCTTCGTAAGATAAATGGAAGAAACACAGGAATTAAGTGGAGCAAGTGGAGAAGGAAAGAAGATTGGAAGAAATGAGACTGGTGACAAAGAGAGATATTATTATGGAGAAAATTGGAATGCTGTTATGGGATTCAACTAAAGCAAAAGACAAATTTTAAGCTACAAAGGGACCTTGACCAGATTTACATTTTCATGTCATCTTGGCTTCAACATAGATGGAAGTCAAAAGTAGGCACTAGAAAACCCTTAGAAGTTTACTTCAGTAGTCCAGGCAGGAGATGATAATAGACTTGGTTAGGGAATAGTAATGGGTTTATAGATACATATGAAATTGCAAATTTATTTTAAAAGCTGAGATTAAAGTAACCTATGGCCCCCACAGAAGAAAAGGCTTTTTCTTATTAAACTTTATATCTCAACACCTGAGTAGAAATTGGGATAAATCATTTATTTGTTCTTCTAAGTCTAAAATAAGTCCACAGGGCAATATAATAATAAAAATATTAGAATGAAATATTCTAGAATCAAATATTATAAAACATGAGATTTAGTTTGAAACATTAAGTTATCAAGTTATACCCTTTTGCTTTCTGTATCACTACTAGAAATGATATAAATTTACTCATATTTTTATACTTATGGTGCTGAAAGGAAGGGAATTGTGGGGGGAAATAGATTATTATTCTAAGTGTCCTTTCCAATTAATTCCAATTTTAAACTTTTTCCACACAGAAATATGATATCTGTCATGATGCAAAAGCAAAATTACATTGACATTCCCTAAAATAATTGTTGTAGTGTAATAAAATTGAACCAATGAGTATACATGCCTATAATGATATCATACATAGTGATGGATTATTAAAAATCTTGTAATTATATAGTATAAATGCTTGAGTTGAAAAAGCTTTCCAAAAAATACACATGGGGGCAATTTTAGCAGCTGTATTTCTAAACCACCCAACAGCAACTGGAAGCAATAGTACAATATTTGACTATAATTATGCACAATATAATGCTGTCTTAAAGGCATTATCAAAAGAATATCATCTTGATAGGTAATATTCCACTACACCCCTCATTCCTGAGACTGTGTCTGGCAACCACTTTTAAGAAGTATAGTGATATAACTGATATATTGTCTTTATCAACGTGAGTTACAAAGCAAGGTCAGAGCACAAATCCATGACATCATAGAAATGTGTCTCTCTTCCCAGCTCCAGATCCCTTCCTGTGATAAGAGGCCTTCTTTCTATCCTAAGCCAAATGTCTCAGGATAAGCCACATGTCTACAGCAGCCAGTCCTGCATACGTTCTCTCATAAAGGGTGGAAAATACCGTGTTTATCTTATGAGGGCGCTTGTTGTCTACTGAACAGTCTGAAAGTAGTTTCCTAACTTACAGGGAACATCACAACCTCACAGATATTTATTGAAATATTCTTTCACTTTACAACAAGAGTTTTTGCCTCACTGTTATCATAATCTGTGTCCATGTGGCTGCCGTAGCTGGGTATGGAAATGAACCACAGTATCATTCCCAAAACTCTTTTCTGAACGAGCTCTTCACAAGACACTTTGAGCTGATTCTCTGTTATGAGAATGACCAGACTAGAGTCCTCCTTATTAAAACAGGATCTTTGCTGGCATTGTGGGCTTCTAATATTATTTCCTATCACATTTCCACAGTTGAGTCCACCTTGATACATAGAGATATTGTAATGGCATTGAACTCCAAAGGGAAAATAGTCTCAGTTGTGGCCCTCCCAAAAAGAGCCTTTAGCCTCTATGCAAGTTTGAATATTACAATCTCAAAACTTTCTATTTCTTGGATCTTCCATATGTATAAGATATATACAATATTCAGCTCAATATAGCTACTGAGCTGGAATTTCAGCCTGAGTACCTCATCCCAGGAAAATGGTATTTATTGACTGCTTATATGCATAATCACAATGAACCATGCATATAGATAAACGGTTATTCAAAAGAACTCAATTATTTTCTTCTAGAAATGGCTGCCAATTTCTCTTGTAAAAAATATAAATAATAATACCAAATACAATAGCAGGAAGAGGACAAGGACCCACCTATTTTAGCCACCTTTTAAATTCCAAAACTTATGTTATCTGAAGGTTCACAGGTGTTCAACAAATACTTAGTGGTCAACTAATTAGTATGACGTACATATGTTACAATACATGTAATAATGTACTCCAAGTAAAATGTGTACTTACATTTTCATCTTTATATTTTTAGCTAAGAATAAACAAATTTTATTAATATGTTACCATTCTGAAGTTGAAGTATTTGGTTATAAGTATATTTATAACAGTGGAATATTGTAGATAGACAAGATTTAAGATCCTTTTTAAGGTGGTGATTTCTAAATGACAGTGAAACATAGAAAACTGGAGAAGGGGTGAAAAATCAGTCCTAAAAATGCATATCAGGATGTCATTTGCATGTAGATGATAAAGAGCTGGCAATGTAGACCAAAAGTCCTAGAAAAAGGCATGCTTTGGGGCACCTGGGTGGCTCAATTGGTTAAGCATCTGACTTCAGCTCGGGTCATGATCCCAGGTTTGTGAGTTCGAGCCCCGCATTGGGCTTTGTACTGACAGCTCAGAGCCTAGAGCCTGCTTCACATTCAGTGTCTCCCTCTCTCTCCACCCTTTGCCTGCTCACCCTCTATCTCTCAAAGATGAATACATGTTTAAAAAGAAAAGAAAGAAAGAAAGAAAAAGACACACCTCCTTGTAACCTGAATAATATTATGCCCCAGTACCTATTTGTGTGATCCTATTTGACAATAGAAACTTTAGAGATAATTAAGGCTAAATGAGGTCATCAGGGTTGAGCCCTAATCCACTAAAACTGGTGTCCTTATAAGAGGCACCAGCGATGCACATACACAGAGGAAAGACAATGTGAAGACACAGCGAGAATATGGTCTCCAGAACTGTGAGAAAATAAATTTCTGTTAAGTCACCTAGTCTGCAATATTGTTATAGAAGCCCTAACAGACTAATATACCACATTAGGCTGAATTTATGTACACTTCTTTCTGTTCAGGTAGACCATGAATCATAAAATAATCATTCTATTTTTTACTTTGTATTTCTAGTGGCTAGTATAGTGCCTATCCATACTGTCTCTAGTAAAATTTTGATGAATGAATTAATAAACTGTCAAAATCCTAATTGTGTGTATTCCCTCTACTCATTGTCTTTATTCTCTGTTCATCTTTTTCCAAGAGTTTAACTAAATTTTTCTCTAGGCCTTTCCTCTATTTGGAGTCCAGGTTAAAAATTTCTACCTGACTTCTCTTCATTTCCAGTTGGCCATCACAACTTCACTTCATATTGAACTTATCCATAACTAATTTAATATCTCTGCCTTCACAAAACAGCTTCTCTTAATTCTTGTCCACTTATCCCTACACTTGAAATTTTAATTTCATTTCATATATCTTTCCACTGCATCCCACTGATGGTGGTATTTGCCCAAAATGTCTCTCCAGATTGTAGACTTTGTCTTCCTCAGTACTTCTTTCAAATCAGCTCTTATGTGCATGTGTACTCTTGCAATAGCCATTATCTAAGCTTTGTTCCTCTGTTCCTCCTTTTCTCAAATGTTAAGGTATCAATTTTATCACTTACATATTTCGCTGTATAAAATATCAAGGCCTATCAATAGATCTTAATAAATACCTACCAGGCTGCCTGAGTGGCTCAGTCAGTTAAGCAACCAACTCTTGATTTCAGCTTGGGTCATGATCTCATGTTTGTGAGTTCCAGCCCTGCATGGGGCTCTGCACTGACAGTGCAGAACCTGCTTGGGATTCTCTCTCTCTTCCTCTTTCTCTGCCCCTCCACCATTCACACTGTCTCTCTCTCAAAATAAATAAACTTAAAAAAAAAAAACAACCCAAGGACAGATCTTAAAGAAAAGGAAACTAGGAAGGGGATAACACTAGAATTTGTGGAGAGTAATACAAAACTAAGCTCATAAATATAGGAATATGAATTGAGGATCAGGAAGGAACATACATTAGGTATATGAAAAAAATGACAAATCCTGGTAATGTCAAAGTAATTCCCACACTTAAGAATCATGATTACAAATCAGCAAGAAATAGACTCTGAATGCAGTTAGTTTTCAGTTATCTGGAAAGGAACTACCTCATTGAGGATTATCCTCTATCCTATCTTCCCAACACCAATCTTTCTCCAATCTATTCACCATTTGTTTTCCATACAATCACAGGACAAGGCATTGTAACTGCATTACACAAAGAGTGCACATCTCAAGAAATGTGGAGATTTGTTGTTGTGATTGGCTAGAAAAGATGTTTGAGGGATTATCTCCGAATTACATTTATTAATGGAACAGTACACTTTGTAATAAAATAAAAGTTTATACCAAAATCAATCATTCTCAAATGTTATAAAATGCTATTCTGACTGAGGCTATCAGGTCCAGATTCACGGAAGATGATTTCACTTCATTTTCTTCTCCTTGTCCATGTATTGACAATCTGGCAATCTAAGCCATCTGTTAATAATATTGCATTGTATATTTGAAAGAGAGTAATCTTAAAATTTCTCACCATAAGAAAAAAATTGTAGCTATGTGTGGTGATGGGTGTTAATTAGACTTATTATTTTGATCATTTTAGATATATACATATATTAAGTTATTGTATAGTATACCTGAAACCAATATAATGTTATATGTCAATTATATCTCAAAAACTGCCATGAGTTTTTAAATAAAAATTTTAAATATATTTAAATAAAGGTTTAGGTTTTAAATTATCTTAGTCTTGGAATTAGTCAGCTGATTCTTTCCCTAAGTCTAACTTCAGTAAAGGGCAAGAGATCTCTGATGAGGCATTTATTAGCATACAAGAACAAATGGATATTACTTTAAATGATTCCCAATGTTTATTATGAGGGAAGTTTCAGAACCAAATTTCAAGTTTAGATCCTCACAAAAACAGTTTCCCTGAAATTCCAACATCTTTCCTTTAGATGTTGGCTTTAGAAAAGCAATAGGCAATTGATTTCAAATATTCCTGGAATCACACAGGCTTTTATTTTTAACTGTCACTCATTTTTTATCTTTCAAATGCTGGTTTGGCTGATATGGATTCCTGTGTGTGTGTGTGTGTGTGTGTGTGTGTGTGCGTGTGTGTGTGTGAGAGAGAGAGAGAGACAGAGACAGAGACAGAGACAGAGAGACAGAAAGAGAATCTATAAAAGGCAGAGTGAAGTGTTTTGTTTTTCTTTTAAAACAGTTTAAATACCAATTACAAAAGTGCTGCACTTTGAGGGAACATTGAATCTTGAGTTGAATCTATTACTTTTTAATTTAATTTAATTTAATTTAATTTAATAATTTAATAAGAGAGAGATAGCACGCATGAGCTTGGGAGAGGGGCAGAGAGAATCTTAAGCAGGCTCCACACTCAGTGCAAAGCCCAACGTGGGGCTCAATCCCATGACCCTGGGATCATGACCTGAGCCGAAATCAAGAGTCAGATGCTCAACCGACTGAGCCACCCAGGTGCCCTGAAAACCCATTATTTTAATATTTTTTTATCTACAATAACAAATTAAAAATAGGATATATGAGTTCACCTGTTATTACTGCCATGGTTTCCTCTCCAGTCATAGTTCTTTCAACTTTGATATTTTAAAAGCAAAGTGATTTGTCATACAATTTTTTTTGTTAAAGTTTATATGAAATCTCCTTCAGTGTATGTACATGAGGGGGATTGAAGTGGTGGCTGAAGACTGCAATCTAGAGTTGTTTCTGTTTTATTTTTGTAGCCACATTTTTATTTTTCCTGAACTCACATTTCTAGAAACAGAAAATAATTAGTGAGCTGTACTCAAGTTGGATAAAAATATTTTACTGACAATTTGGATCATCTAGATTTTCACTTGAACATCGGATAATTACATCTATACAGGGATTGTACATTGAGGATGAATCACCAGACAGGTTAGGCCCTCAGTACAAGATATTTTTAGTTGTAAAGATACTATGGAAATAATTTTCATACTGATTCTCTTTACCCTTAGAAATAATTCATCAAATGTTTCTGGTGTTACATGAAGAATTATTTTCTTATCCTCCAATTAGACCATTAAAATTTTAGTAATAGTTTCCACATGTCAGAATATTTTGTTTGCTTATCCCATTAGTCTGCAAATTTGAAATCATTTTTTTTACTCCTTCTTATCAGCCACTATTTACTTTTTTATTCATATATGCTGAATGTCAGCACATATATTAGGCACCTATGCTTAAATAAATGTTGTCAACACTCTGAGAAGAATATATAAGTTAGCTTTAATAATATATTCTAACATGCTATTTTATGTGACTATAGATTCCATTTTTTATCAGCTACTCTAAAGCTTGAATTACTAAACCATTTACAGTGTAGACAGCATGAGGCCAGATTTCATACAGATTTCTTGAATAACATGGGCATCATGACACATTTATTAATAACTATGTACCCTGAAATAAGCAATGCCATTTTTATACTATGTTCTCTGTAGTGTGAACAAGTAAAAGGATTTTTTAAAAGCCATGTAGTACACACAGCATGCTCACTACAGTAAGAATGGACTCATAAAGTGCACAAAATTTAGACAAGTATGAAAAACATCCCCTACTTTGTAATCCCTGCTTTTCTATTCTTTAAACTTCCTCAGGAAAGATTGAAAAATATATTTTTCAAGATTGACATATCCCATATTTTTCCCCTCTTTTTTCTGACAGTGAGAATTTTCACAAAGAGTGAGAAAAGCATTTCTAATAAGTAATGTGTTATTAGGGACAGCCCAATCTGTCAAAAAATAAATTGTAAACTGCATATTATTTTTAAATGATTGAAGAATTTAAGTTTTTTAAATCAAAGCAACATATCCAGTCACTAAAATTATGTAGTCATCGTTTTTCCAAATGAAATTACAGGTGTCAGAAGGTCTCTTTTCTGGGTTAAAAGTAAGTTTACAAAATCCAACCATCGTAACAAAAACATGCTTTATTAATCTTTAATAGTCAGTCCTCTGGCCTCATGCCCTTCCCAAATGCAAAATACATTTAACCCTCTAAAGGTGCCCAAGGTTCCCAAAAGTTTCCAAACATCCCAAAAGTCTCATCCCACTGCAGCTTCAGGTTAAAGCACATAATCTAGTAATCATTTTATCTACTCAAAGCCCAAAACCTAAGTCAGATTCAGGAACAGATTAGGATTCTTCATTTAATCCATCAAGGACTGCTGCTGAGAAAGAATTCCTGTCCATCTGTCAACATGTGAAACTAGAGACAAGTTTTCTGACATTCCTAACATACAGTAAGGGGACAAGGAGTAACACTTATAGATATCCCAGTTCAAAAATAGGGGAAATTAAGCTAAAAAGGACATAATGGGTAAAAACTTCTGGGGTAAAATAATTTCCAAGGATGATGAACAATATATAGAAAAGTTGTTAAGAGAGTAAATCCTAACAGTTCTCATCACACAGAAATGTTTTTTTTTCCTGATAAAAAATTTCCTTGTGGTTCTCAGCTCCTCCTCCTGAGCTCTGGCTTCTGCCCTTTGAGTCATTTTTTTTTAATGAAAGAGAGCATATATTTGCTTCTGTCCAAAAATAAACTGTAAATGGATATTGTTTTAAGTAATGGGAAAATTTAAATCTTCTTAAAGATTTTCTCAATTCTTTTAATATCTGCTTAATATTTCACTGTATGAATGAATCATGTTTTATTTATTCTGTCCACAGCAATGGTTATTTTGATTGGTGACTTTTCTTAATTATAACAATGATGTAGTTAGTACCGTGTGTGTGTGTCTGTGCTCACGCGTGTGTGTGTGATTATGCAAATATTTGTAGGATAAACTCTTTGAAATAAAATTGCTATGATAAATGTTATGCCTACTTAACATTTTTTTTTTANTCTTTAAAATGATTGAAACCGTTTACATTCCAACCTATAAGTCATAGGATTTGTGTTCTATAAACTACAAGATTTTTCAAAAATCAATCTATTCTTTTACAATATTATATAAAATTAATATTTCACTATAGTCTGCACTTTACTAGTGAAATTCAGCAATGCTATTTGTATAATTTTCTTTGTAGACATATGTGCATGTCTTTTGTTTACCTATCTTTGAGGTTGTTCATGTTTTTTGTGTTGATTTATATGAGTTTTTATAGAGCTAGCAATGTCATATGTGTCATAAATATCTCCATGCTTTTATTTCATTATTAACATGTTATACGAGTAAATATTTATTAGTATAAATATGTACAATTTACAGGATGTGTTAGAAGGCCTTGGAGATTCTTCAAGGACCCTACTCTTCATAATATATTTTTCATCACAGGGGAAACTGATCAAATTTTTATTAAATAGGAAGCATTAAATCCCAGTACACAATATTGACTCTTCTTGATTCTAATATTGATAGTTATTATAATAAATTAATGAGCATTCAATCTTATCAGTAATCTTTGCATGCTTATCTCAAGGATCTGCTATTAAATTTGGCAAGAAATTGGGTCTCCAACAAAGAAGGAGCATTGCAGAGCCTTGACATAAAATCCTGATTGTACATTCCTCACTATGCAACATTGAATAGAATATTGCATTCTTGGGATTCCAGTGTAAACTGACATCATTACCATAAGTGGGCCATAGTGAGATAGTAACAGGAAATGAATCAGATTTCCCAGAACTCTTTATAGACCAAAAGCAGATGATGTTATGAAAGGAGAGTGCTAAACCAAGATCTTAACAGGATAAGAAATAATAAAATGGACGGAATTCACAGATGAGAAGAATTAATTGCGGTTGCTTTAGAACAATGTCTTTAAAAAAAATTTTTTTTTTCTGGGGCGCCTGGGTGGCTTAGTTGGTTAAGCGTCTGACTTTCGCTTAGGTCATGATCTCGCGGTTCGTGGGTTCGAGCCCCGCGTCGGGCTCTGTGCTGACTGCCAGCTCAGAGCCTGGAGCCTGTTTCAGTCTGTGACTCCCTCTCTCTCTGACCCTCCCCTGCTCATGCTGTCTGTCTCTCTCTCTCCTAGAAATAAAATAAAACATTAAAACAAATTTTTTTTTCCCATATCTTGATGAGCATCTCTGGAAGTACGCTGCGTCTTCATATATCTCTAAGTTATTCTTTAGATACGTGTTTTGGTTTTGTTTTTAAGATGATTTGGGAATTTAAATACAATTATTACTTTGAATAATTGACGAACTAGTTTATTATAAAGTAGTTGGAGTTATAGTCTCATCAGAAAAGTGAAGAACTTTTGAAAATAAAAAGGATCTTATACTCCTCTCTCCCACTTGTGCTCTGTCTCTCTCTCTTTCAATAATAAATAAATATTTTAAAAAATCATTTTAAATAAAAAAATTTTTTTAAATAATAGTTGGTACAAAACATTTGTCACTGAACAAATATATTTGAGTTTCTGCTATGTAGAGGATAATTACCATGCTGAAAGAATGCAGAGAAAAGTAAAGCATAAAATGTTCTTACCTTTGTTGAACTTACATTCTAATGATGGGGAACAGACAATGTTTAAGTCAAGAGACAAACAATTAAGAACATTTTTTGATGTAAAAAATGTATGTAAAAGGAAATACACAAGGTGATGGAGTAGAAAGAACCTTGAGAAACAGAGGAATAGGTCAAGTGAAGCCTATTTGGTGAGCTAAGACCTGAAAATGAGAAAAATTCAGTATACAAACATGCCAAGAAATAACAAATTAAATTTTAGACAAACTAAAAGTAAACTCTTTAAAGGAAATAAAATACACACACACACACACACACACACACACACACACACACACAAATATGGCACCTGAGTAGCTCAGTGAGTGTCTGGCTCTTGTTTTCAGTCTGGTCATAATCTCACAGTCTTGAGACCTGGGCTTAAAATTTTCTCTCTCTCTCTCTCTCTCTCTCTTTTTCTCTCCCTCTGCTTCTCCTCTGCTCACACTCTCTCTCAAAAAATAAAAGAAAATAATAAAAAATAAATGAAATAAAATATAAAAAGCTAGAAAAGTATATATAAATATTTGTTATTCATATTCTAAGGATTAAAAGCAAAGTAAAATACACATGAATGAAAAATTTGATAGATTTGACTAAAGAAAAGCCGCAACCTGAAGAAAGTATTGGCTGTGACCATGACGGAAAAAAATATTTATTGGCTTTAATATATAAGCATATATATTTTAAATCAATTTAACAAGAAGAAATAAATTTCTTATTAATAATTTTATATTCTCATTTAAATAATAAGAAATAAAGGGGAAAATTCACAAAAGGAAAATAGAAAGAATTAACATGACTAAAATATTCAAACTCTCTATTTATTAGTCAATCATCTGAGAGGAAAGCAATTATATATAAGATATAAAACAAGATGTGGTATTTTGTGAGCATGTATAAAAATTTCATACACTGGTAGGAAGACAAGTTACTTTCTGCCTTTCATAATGTTATTAAAAATCTTCAAAATATTTACCACCCAAATTTTATTACGACGAATTTATTCTAACTTATTCTAAAGAAATATATGATGTTATTATGAAGATTTATGATAAGGAATGTCTTTCTCAATATATTTTATATAAACGAATTTTTTAAATAATCCAACAAAAAGAACTGGTTAAAATCCTGGTAAAAATACAGTACTGAATATTGTGCCACTCTTAAAATATTGACTTATACCAGAGGTTTTGACCACTGTAGCTATGCAGTATATTTTGAAATTAGGACACATGATGCCACATTTTACAAATGTAAATGTATAATATTGTGTACAAATTTTACAAACATTTTACACTTCTTTACAAGAGAAGCTTTGTTCTTTCTCAAGATTGTTTTAGCTATTCATAGTCTTTTGTGATTCTATATGAATTTTAGGATTTCTTTTTGTTTCTTATTACTATAAGAAACTGTTATTGAAATTTTGAAAAGAATTTCATTGAATCTGTAGATTTATTTACATGGTATGGAAATTTTAACAGTGGAATAGAATAGAGAGAGAGATCCTGGAAATAAATCCATACACATACCATCAACTGATCTTCAACAAGGATGCTGAGAAATACATAATTCGGAAAGGATAGTCTTTTCCACAAATGGTACTGGGAAAATTAAATTGAATATCCACATGCAAAAGAATGAAATTGGGACTTTATTTTATAGGATACTCAAAAACGAACTCAAAAGGGAAATTTGAGACCTGAATGTCTGTAAGACATTAAGACCTGAAACTAAAATTCCTACAAGAAAATATAGGAGGAAACTTCATCATGTTAGTCTTGGCAGTGATTTCATTAGTATGACACTAAAAACACAGGCAACATAAGCAAAAATAGACAAGTGTACTATGTCAAACTTAAAAGCTTCCTCACAGCAAAGAAAATAATCAACAGAGCAAAAACACAATAAATAGAACAGCAGAAAATATGTGTAAACTATATATGCAATGAGCTTAATATCCAGAAATGTGTAAAAAACTTCCACAATGTAACAGCAAAACCTAATAAGCCAATCAAAAAATAGGCTAAAGATTTGACAGACAATTCTCAAAAGAAGACAAACAGCCAAAACCTGAATAATGATTAGGTCACTTAGGGGAATGCAAATCTAAACCATAATCATCTCACACCTGTCAGGATAGCTATTATCAAAACAAAACAAAACAAATGTTAGCAAAGATGTAGAGAAATTGGAACATGGTATGAAGACAAAATGGTGTATCCTTTACAGAAAACAGTATAGAGGTTCCTCAAAACATTTAAATCAGAATTACCATATGACCCAGAAATCTCTCCTCTCTGGGTATTTATCCAAAATAAATGAAACCAGGCTCTTAAAGAAATATCAGCATTCTCGTGTTTACTGTAGTACTATTCACAATAGTCAAGATATAGAAACAACTTAAATGTCCATCCACAGATGAATCGGCAAAGAAATGTGGTATACACATACAATACAATATTATTCAACCTTTAAAAAAGAAGAAAATACTGCAGTATGTGACAACATAGATAAACCTTGAGACTTTATGCCAAGTGAAATAAGCCAGTCACAGAAAGACAAATATTGCGTGATTCCACTTCAATGAGGTATCTAAAATAATAAAATTCATAAAATCAAAGAATGGAATGGTGGTTGCCAGGGGCTGGGGGCAGGAGGAAATGGGAAATTACTAACCAACAGGCAAAGATTTCAGTTAAGCAAGATGAATCAGTTCTACAGAATTGCTGTACAATATTGTACTATAGTCAAGCTTTACAAATATATCCCATTACACTTTGTTTTAAGGCACTGCAGAACACATAAGGCAGTGAAGAATTATTAGGATATCCTATTAAAGGAAAACCTAGAGGAACTTCTGGCAGAAAGAAAATGTTCAGAGGCAGACACAAGAAGAAATGTAAAATAAAAACTAATAAATGAAAAACAGTTACATATGGGAAAATATGAAAATATAAAAATGCTGCTGTATAAAAAAGTACTAACTAACCATTATTGCATTGTCCAAGAAGACAGTTAAAGTAAAAGTAACACAAGATCTTGTTAAGTCAAGAATGTATTTGTAATCTTTATGATAATTGCCAAACATATAACCACTAAATTATGTGGTTATATATATTATTATATAACTATGAGCTAACAGGAGAAAAATTGTAAAAATAGTAAATGATTAAAAATGAAGGCAAGAAAAGACAGGCAAAATGATAGAATAGATGTGATAGAATAATCACATAGATGTGATGGTTAATTTTGTGTGTCAATTTGACTGGCCACAAGGTTCCTAGATATTTGCTAATATCATTCTGGATGTGTCTGTGAGAGTATTTCTCTATGATAGTAACATTTGAATTGGTAGACTGTATAAAGCAGGTTACCCTCCCCAAAGTGGGTAGGCCTCATCTAATCCTTTGAAGGTCTAAATAGAACAAAAGGCTAAGCACTAAAGAAATTTGCTCTGTGTCTGATGGTCTTCAAACTGGACACTGGGCACTGTGACTTGGACTGGAACTACCACCATCAGCTCTCCTGGAAATGTGGCTTTCTGACCATCGATCTTGGGACTTTTCAGTCTCCATAATCATCTGATCCAATTCCTTATATATTTATATCTATAGCAATTGGTTCTATTGGTTCTGTTTCTCTGGAGAATCTTGACTATTATATTGTATAAAACAATATAACCCAAATGAAATTTAGTTGGTTCTTTTTCTCTGGAGAAACCTGACTACTGTATTGTACAATACAATACAAGCCTAATGGAAATTCAAGGTTTGTTTTAAAAATTGATACATTTATTCTAAAATTTATAGAAAATACAAATAATTAGAATTAAAAATTTTGAAAGTGAATAATTTATAAGTCTCATATATTAGATATCAATTTAAAAATGATAAATTCTACTTCAAAAATATTAAATCTTTCTGGTCTTTTAAAGTTAATATAAACAAAATGAAAAAGTGACAAAGTGGTTAAAAAATGTGTGTAATATATGTATTATATATGATATATATGTATATCTGATATATATGATAAAAACTTATATAATATCTGGAATATATAAAGAATAGAAGTCAATTTTAAGAAGGCAGACACTTTTTTTTTAAATGGGCAAAGATTTGAACATATACTTTCAATAGGAAGATACATAGAAAGCCAGGAAGTATATACGAAGATGCTCATTAGCTTTCAAGAAAATAATTAGAACTACAAGATGCTACTAATATGCACATATAAGAATGGCTAAAATAGATTGACAATACCAAGTATTGGTTATGATACAAGGCAATTGGAAATCTCATCCTGTCATTAGCACTGTTAAATGCTGTCATTATTTTTGAAAAAGTGTTTAGCAATTTCTAAAACAATCAAATTTATACTGCTTTTACCTCGGGAATTCCCAAAAGGGAACCATGTCTACAGCCTTTATATAAATGAGTATGGAAGCCTTTTTTTTTTTTTTTTTTTTTTTTTTTTGGTAAATAAAGCATTAAAAAAAACAAACCCTATGTTGATTAGCAAGTGAGTAGAGAAAATTTGTGGTGTATCCATAAAATGGAATGCTATTCAGCAATCAAAAGAAAAAAAACTAATAATTTTCTATTGCTGCTATAACACATGACCACAAACTTAACACAAATTTATTATTACAGTTCTGTAGGTCAGAAGGTCAGAGTCTGGTTTAGCTTGGATGGTTTCTCTACTCTAGGTATAACAAGGTTAAAATTAAAATGTTGATTGACTGGGCTCATTAAGAAACTCTAGGCAGACTCTGCATCTAAGCAAATTGGGGTCATTGCCAAGATCCACTTCTGTGCTATTATAAGACTTAGGTACCCATTTCCATGCTGGCAGTTAAGGGTTGAATTGTTCTCCATCCCCAAAAGATGCCTTGATGTCCTAACCTACAATTCCTCAAAATGTGACCTTATTTGGAAATAGGGTCTTAACAAAATAGCTCAATTAAAAATAGGTCATTAGGATGAGTCATAATCCAAAATGACTGGTATTCTTATAAAATAGGGGAACTTTGGACACAGAGGCAGACATGCACAAAGGGAAGATGATGTGAAGACACACAGGGAGAAGACAGCCATGTGACTGGAATGATGCATTCAGCAGTTAGGGAACACCAAGAATTGCTGGCAAACATCCAAAGCTATAAAAGGCAAAGAAGTATTCTCCCTATCAGTCATTAGAAAGAGTGTTGCCCTACCGACATCTTGGTTTGGACTTAGCCTACAGAATTTTTTCAACTTTCAGGAAAACTTTTAAAGTTATGAAAGTGTTATTTTTTATGTTATACATAGGTCTTCTAATAAGCCTATTACTTTTTTTCCTTATAATTGAAATTCAAGGTAACTTTTCTCACTAAAGTTGCCTAAGTTAAGATATTATTTTAATTTCAGTCAGCCTTAGAAATACACCTTAGAGACATTAATGGATGGATATAACCATATCAATCCAAAAGCTTACTTACTTTCTGGTCCATTTGAAGAATATTTAATACTTAATTTTCTTTCTTCAAACTACATAATGTGGCAATACAAATCAAATGAGTCCAATTTTGTGCTAAATTTTTTCTCTTAAAAATTTGAAGGTAATGAGTTATAACATAAGGCAGTTTTAGCTAAATTGACAAAAAGATGATTTTATGGGTTTTTCACTAGATTTCTAGTTATGCTCTTTATATCAGCCCACATTTTTACTTTTAGAAGAAGTTCCAATATAGACATTTATTCATATAATTTAATTTTCTAAAATTTCTCCAACTCAAATACAGTATACTACTTAAAATAAATTGTGGAGACTTGAGGAGGTATAAAATAATATTTTTAACCACACCTTGTTTAAACAAATTGAAAAAAATAGCTATTATCCAGTAAAGTCTAGCTGGGTTAGTGGCTGAAACAGATCACTTAGGAAAAAGGACTTTTGGCCTAAGTTTACATAATTATAAAGAGTAGTTAATTCTCCACTTTTGTATATCTGAAGAGAATGCATTATTTCTTCAGGCAGGAAAGAAAGCACTTGAGAAAAATATTTTATACGTAAGCCAAAATGTATTTTCATTCTGAATGATATTTGGTCACCTGCACAGACCCAATTTACCAATTTGTCAATATTACAACTTAATTTTTCACTGTGAAGATTCAATTTATACCGTTAGATCTTCCATATATTGAGTACTTACCCTATGCCAGACACTACTCAAAATGCTTTACATGCAATCAATGCTGATTTAGTCTGCATTAAATCCATTCAAGATGTGTATTATTTTTCCTGTTTCACCCTTAGACTAAGGTTCAGAGATCTTAAGCAGCTTGTCCAGGTTGCACTGTAAGAAAGGGCAAGAGCTGGGATTCAAGTAGAGGTCTTCTGATTCCAAAGCACTTAACATGACATCACATTGCTACCTAAAATTTCAGAAAATTTCTAATGCCTTGAATTTATTTTATTTACAGTTGCTTTCAACTCACTTGTTTAACAGTTTATTTACAGAGGAAGTAAAAAGTATTTTTTAAATATATCACTGAAACATTCATGTTGTATTATGCCAAGTTTGTTTCTGACCTACTTTCTGAGATGAAAAAAATATTTTGATTTAGAGGGGGCAAGATGGCGGAGAAGTAAGGAGCTCAGTACTTGCACTCGCGCCCATACATCACACAGAAAAGATCTGAAGCCATTGGAAACCTTACAAAACCTGAGAGATTGGCAGACAAAGGACGCAGAATCCACTGAGAGAGCCTTCTAACGTGAGTGCGAACCGGGGAAGATAAAATCGGGCCGGGATCGGAGACTCCAGGGTGGGAGACGATCCCCCTCTACCCTCTACGGGGAGTGAGANTTTAGTATTAATTCATTCTAGGGTGACATTTTTCAAATATTTTTAACCTTTCTTTAATAAGAAGTTATAAGGGGCATCTGGGTAGCTCAGTTGGTTAAATACCCGACTTTGGCTCAAGTCATGATCTCACAGTTTGTGGGTTCAAGCCCCACATTTGGCTCTGTGCTGACGACTCAGAGCCTGGAACCTGGTTTGAGTTCTGTGTCTCCCCGTCTCTCTCCATCTGCCCTGCTTGTACTCTGTCTCTCTCAAAAATAAATAAAACATTAAAAAAAACAGCAATAGTTTGCAATTATTTTATGATTAATTCAACATTTTCTGAACATCTATGAGATTAATGTGTTATGCATCAGACACTGCTCTGTATACTATTTGAGTTTCTATGAAATTTGCTATACACTTAGCTCTGTATTTGCCTATACATTATGTGCCAGAAAGAACCACTCAAAGTTCTTATATTTTTACCTATCACATCCATCTCTCATGGTGAGTGAACTGAAAGCTGAGTTGATGGTTCATAAAATTCCCTGAAGTAAATTCATTTCAGGTTGTTCTCCCATTTCATTTTTGCACATGACATGTTTTACAGAGGCCATCGAAGTCATGTTTTCATTTGGTGTGAATTAAAAACAGATAAAATATGAAATCCAGCAATATAAAAATCTAAACAACTTGTTGATGTGCCATTTAGTGAAGCTATTTATAAAACTCATATTTCACCCAGAGCATTCATATGCCACATTATGAGATTTGCTTGTTTGTGGATGAAGGAAAGTCTGAAAAAATATTCTATTAACCTTTGAGAAAGAAGTAGTGTGGTGTACGGAAATCTATAGACTTTAGATGGGTAAGGGTTTCAACACCATCTTGAATATTTAACCTCCTCAAATGCCAATCTGTTTAGCTATAAAAACATAATAACTTGATTTTGCAAGATTGTTGTGAGACCTTAATAAGATAACATATATGGGTAAAGGGGATGGCAAGTAACTGGCATATGGTGGAAACAGATTCTCTGACAAAAAGCTCTAGCGGTCATGAATTTAAAGAATCTAGCAATCCAAATAAAAAAATCTCTTGCATTTTTCAAATATATTTTATATGTATTATCATCACAATAGTATATTGATGAAAATAGAGCACTTCCAAATTTTACAAAAAGAGCAATGAGGAACAGAAAGTTTACCTAAACTGAGAGCAACATGATAATAACATAAGTTATTAAAGTTTCATCTTTTTAAAACATTTTCAAAACCCAGAAAGAATCCCATACTCATTATCAGTCACTCTTCATTTCTCTCCAATCCTCCCCCATCTCTAAGCAAATATTTATCTACTTTCTGTCTCTAGAGCTGCCTATACTAGATATTTTACATAAATGCAGTCATGTGATATTTTGTGTGTGATTAGCTTTTTTCACTTAGCATATTGATTTCATGTTGTAGGATGTACCATTATCCTCTCCCTTTTTATTTACAAATAGTATTCCATTCTATGAATATTCCATATTTTTACACATTTATCAGTTGATGTAGATTTGGGTTGTTCCCACTTTTTGGCAGTTACGAACACTACTGTATTATAAAGATTATGACTCCATTTTTTGAGGTTTGATTGCTAACTTTTAGGATTCACCTTTCCTTTTTCCCCTTCTGCTCCACAACTGGGAAAGCTAATAACCAACCATAGATATCCCTTCCTTTGGCACCAATGGAAAGATCACACCCTTGATAAAAACCCTCATCCCAACTCTATCCCTTAACCGCCGTGAAATCCATCAGCCAGTCACCTTCCTCTGCTCTTTCAAGCCATTTTAGATCTGTTTGGGAGCCTCCCTTTTCTCCCTGCAAAGCCTTGTATGTTAGTAATCAACCCTTACATAGCCTTTTGGTGTTTTGTATGTATGGCATAATCAGTCTCAAAATTTTTTTAAGTTTATTTACTTATTTTTGAGAGGGAGAGAGAGAGAGAGAGAGAATTCCAAACAGGCTGTCATCATGGAGCCCAATGCAGGGCTCAGTCCCATGAACTGTGAGATCATGACCTGAGCCAGAATCAAGAGCCAGACACTTAAATGACTGAGCCACACAGGTGCCTGCAGTCTCTAATTTGAACCAAATTCTGGGTGGAGGTTCAACTGCTTCTTCAGGATGATTACAAAACACACTGCCATGAACATTTGTGTGCAAATTTTTTAATGTAGCTATGTTTTCAATTATTTGGAGTATATACCTGGGAGTAGAATTATTCAGTTATATAGTGAGTCTATGTATAATTTTTTAAGGACATGGAAAATCTTTCCAAAGTGCCTGCATTGTTTTACAGTCCCCCCAGGAGTGTATGAGGGTTCTAATTACTCTATGTCCCTGACAACACATTGCCTGTCTCTTTTACTATAGCCATCCTAGTGTGTATAACATGGTATCCCATTATTGTTTGGATTTGTATTTCTCTGATGCCTAACATTGCTCAGTATCTCTTCATGGCCTTACTGGGAAATTGTATACCTTCTTTGAACAAATAACTATTCCAATTGTTTGCCCATATTTATATAGGGCTGTCTTTATGTTGTTGAGTTGTAAGACTTCTTTATGTATTCTGGATACAAGTCCCTTATCAAATATATAATTTGGAAATATTTTTCCCATCCTGCAGATTTTCTTTTTTTTATTTATTTGTGTGTTTGTTTGTCTGTTTGTTTGTTTGCTTGTTTTTAGAGAGACAGAGTTCAATTGGGGAAGAGGGACAAAGGAGAGAGAGAGAATTTCAAGCAGCCTCCATGTTCAGCATGGGGCCTGATATAAGGGTTCAATCCCAAGACCATGGGACTGTGACCTGAGCTAAAATCAAGAGTCAGATGCTCAAAACACTGATATACTTCATTTTAGGTCATGAATAGTACTGCAAATCCAGTGAATATAACTGTATAGCTCCACTGAATATTATGGCATCTCACAATTTTCCAAATTCACTGTTTAGTATTGACTGCTTAACAGAAAATATAGAACTATGACTAAATTCAGAATGTTATTCATTTACTATGTTATTCATTCATTTACTCAATACTATGTACAGGATGCTTATACTCAATGAGTTTATAGTTTAGAAGTTAGCCATGGATCTCCATGTTCATTGCTGTTCCTCATAAGCGAGGAGACAGATTCAAAGAGGTTAAGCCCCAGGAACAAAAAGTATAGTTTTTAAATACTTATATATATATAGCCTTATATATATAATATATATTATATATAATATATATAAATAATATATAAATAAAATATATATATATATTGCCTTTTAGATTTATCCATGTTGCATG